>NC_088365.1:2006635-2016635 GCF_034508935.2 Berghia stephanieae
CATGGGGATGAATAAAGGGAATTTTATTTATTTTATTTTCACAAAAAACTTTTTTTATTGCTACAAAAAACCAGGATGATCTCTGGTCCTTATGACTCTGAGGGAGTTCTTAAGATTGTGTTAAATCTTGCTTAGTTTGATAATCTTCGCAGAGTTTGAAATAAAATTTTGTCAGGATTTTAGCTGGAGAAAAGTATGTTTATTATGTGTAAGATAAAACTCTGATTTCTATGAACGAATCTAAGGACAAGTGAGCTATCCCACAATTTTCAAAACTCATAAGTTTGCTTTCTTTCGTTAAAAAAATGTCCTAGCCAAGTTTGGTTCAGCTCACAATGTCAGTATTTCATATTAAACCTTATAATCATAGAAAATATGAGTGATCTTTATAATATATTACTGAAAACAGGCCTCCAAGTACTTTGTCAAAATCTTTTTGTAATATACTATGTGATGGCCTAGGAAAACCTTTATGGTCTGAATGGAGATATTTATGTGTTCTAATATAGCAGTGTTTTCTGAACATTTTGCAATTTATTTTATCAATTTATCTTAAAAAGTTCATGACATAGAGAATTGTCAGAGGAAAACGTGTTTTATTTGTGAGAATAGTTATCATAAATATGTATATTTTATGATTTAATCATAAAATTAAAATATATTCATGATAAATGTTCTCACAAATGCTTTCAGCATTGCAAAAATAAGAGTGTTTATAAAATGTTATGGTGATAAAAAGTCGACTTCAACTTCTGAGCTTAATTACAATTTTTGCTCTTGTCTTGAAAAGACTTTGTTCAGGTACCTGCAGGCTAGGCTAGGACCTACAGAATAGCTCACTTCTCCTTAAAACCGACCATGTATAAAGTGATCAAATTATATATATGATGTTTAAGAAAAGTTACTTTAGACCAAAGAAATAACCAGCAACGTTTATTTATCTCATCCTACCCTGTGGACAGATTGAGGTAATTTGGAAACTGTTTTAGCAGATTTTAGTTTTGGCTTCTATTTATATGTGCTTTTATCTGACCCTGCGTTCTATTCAAGTTTGGCGACCAACTGTGTCGATTCGGTATTATGTCGGAATGGGGGGAATATGGGGTTTTTCAAGTCAAAGTGAACAGAATTGAGGCGGCGGTGACTTTCAAAACCTGCCGAGTCACACCCAAAGTGACACTAAGCTGCTAGAAGCTGTGGGCTTGGGACTGTAAAAAGCATTAAACAAAAAAAATTAATGTAACAGCTTAAAAAAAAAAAACCCAACAAAAACAAGCACAGACCATTTTTAAAAACCAGATAGACGGCAGAGAAAAATTTAGCACACCCTTTTCGTATTAAGAATTTACATCTCCTTTCAGAAAGGATGTGCGAAATTTTCCTCGGCCATCTGTCCGGTTTTTAAGGAGTGTATTTATATTTATATTGTTTTTTTTGTTGTTGTTGGCTGAAGAAGGGTTTTGAGCTCGAAACATTCCATGTTTTGTATTTGTTTTTTTTGGGTTTTTTTTTAAGCTGTAATACTCGTTTTTGATTAATTCTTTTTCAAGTCACATCCTGAATCTCAAGCAATGGGACTCTATAGAATCATCAGAGAAAATGTGAAGTTAAAAAACACTCACGATATTGTTTTATGAGGCAAACAAGACAAGTATTTTTCTTTTAAAATTCACTTGATAATAAATAACTGGGAGAGATGAGAGAGTGGGGGAGACACGGAGCTCCTTGAAAATGATAGCCAGCCACGGACAGAGGAAGATGTAGGTTCTCCGTTGCTGCCCTTACCTGCCAGCAGACATAATGGGCAGTCAGTAAGCTGAAAATTGCAGTTTTTTTTCTAAATGATGAAAATAAGACGATGCAGGTTTTGAAAGGTCACCTCCTCAATTAGGAAATTTAAGAGTTTTAAAGTTGAAGAAACAAAGTCTACTCTCTTCAGAGAGGAATGTAATTTTTTATACTCGTATTTCACAAGTTTAGCTTAAAATTCAATTTTAAACATCATGTTCACCCCGGCACAATACTGTTTTGATACAATGCATCACAGTTAGTTCAGTGTTTTGATTTAATGTTTTATGAATAATTTAGGTAAATAGTAGAAACATGCATTATATTAGATTTCTATATTGTGCTCCAATAATTTATCTTCCTATGTATTTGTGTTAGAATTTGAAGTATCTCTCTTTAAAAAGAGATATTATCAGCATAGCAAAGCTTTATTTGTCAAAATTTTTTAGATTTTCGGTGGGGGGGGGGGGGGGTGATTGTAGAAATACGTAATGATAATAATAATGATAAAATAATAATAATATATGAATAATAATAATAATAATAATAATATTAATAATAATAATAATAATAATAATAATAATAATAATAATAATAATAATAATAATAATAATAATAATAATAATAATGATGATGATGATGATGAAAAAGATTATAATGAGTTTGTCAAGTTCTTTCCATGCAAAATTATCTCACAGCAGTTCCATTTTTGGTTTTAATTTTTAATATATACAATCCAGAACACAATTAAGATTTGGACAAGCAAAATAGGTCTCTGAATAAGCAATTTATTTTATAAACATGTGGATTTATTTAATGGACAAGTAAGGCAATAAAATGACAAATTTTGGAGCAGGCCCTGGTGTATGATAAAAAATTGAAAAGGTGTGAATGAAACAGTGCCAGACAAAGGATATTTGAAATTTTCAAAGTAAAAACGGAGTATACTTAAACTTAAATGTCTTCATCTGTCCTCTCATGTACAATGTTTGTGTATTATGATACAGGAAAGTGTTCATAGCGTCGTACACTTGTGAAGAATTATACGCATTAATTGTCCCAACTATTGGGTAACCTCTGGTGTGTAATGGTAACACGTCTGACAGGTAATCCAGAGGTCTGAGGTTTTTGGTATGATAAATTTTCTTTCTGCTTTGTCTGGAATTGTTTCATACACACTCTTTCAATAACCCAGGATACTCCTGTGTGTTCATGGATGCAACAGAATGTGTTGAGGCCACTGAAGACCTTTGTAGATGCATGCAGATTAGAAGGGGGGGGGGGGGGGGGGTTATGAATGGTTAGCTTTTTCTTCTGGTTAAACCAAATAGTTTTTAAAATAGTTTGACGATTGAAAAGTTAAAACGTAGAAGAATGATAAGGTAAAAAATGGGACGTTAGATATTTGTAATAGATGCCATTTCTATTATTTACAACGTTTGAAAATTGTACACAATCAAATATATTTTGATGTTGTCATTTTTTTCCCCGGCATAATTCCCAATTGATGCATAGTAATGTGTTGCTAAACTGTGGTCACCACTTAAAACTTAGACCTTTTTTTTTCTTTCATGGAGTTGCTTTTTTTTATGTTGGGGGCTTGTAGGCTCAAGGTTGACAAACTGATAATCATATCTCTCTGATCCACCCTATTTGTCATTGTTGTTGTTTATTATTATGAAATTATCATGTACTCTCAGCTATTTGTTTTTAATATTTCATTTCAATTTAGCATTGAGTAAATATATATATATATATATATATATATATATATATATATATATATATATATATATATATATATATATATATATATATATATATATACTTTCAATTTCGATATTCTTTATGTTTGGTATAAATTGTTATCGCTGTTATATTGATTGTTTTCAGTAAGTGTGTTTTCAGTTAATGTTTATTGTTTTAGATAATGTTGTTGTTTTTTTAAACTTGATGTAGAGTTATAAAACCTAGTGTGTAATTTTAGCTAAAAAGGAAGAAACGAGGAGAAAAAAACCGCAACAAAACAAAACAAAACAAAAACAGCCAAAAAAATAAAAACAAAAACAGACCCCCCCCCCCCCAAACAAAACAAAACAAACAAGCAAACAAATGAACTAACTTAATCTTGAGAAGATATTTTTCTTTTTGGATTAAGACATGAAGCGTTTTTGTAAAAATCTAGGTGCACATATTAGCAGGTCTGCTAACTGAATGCAATTATGGGCTTGCTTTAACATTGTTGTAATGGACCATATTGTGTGTTGGTTTGAGAGTATTTCCATTATAACAATCAGGCCATAACAATTTGGGTTATCAGACCTGCAATTAAATACATGTCGGTAAATATCCAATGATATGAAAAGTACAAAGGGAAAATCTTTAGCTCTTCATAATTCTTATAAACTACATGCATAAGAATGACAGGCGTAACTAACTGTATGGATTGTAAATTCAATAGAAGGGAATTGTGAAGAAGAAAAAAATTGAGCTTAAGAGTACTATAATTTTAAGACAAAATAATGACAGAATTTTATATTTTTGATTGGTTAGTGAATAGCAGACCTCTTACAGACCTGCCAACTTGTATTATTTCTCATATTTTAATTTGAGGTCATGAATATGATAATATGAAAATGTTGACCAAAATATGCTATTTATATGCAAAAATTCAGGATTTGTAACAAAAGGGGGAGGGTAAATAATAAAAATGGAAGAGTTAAAGTATGTTATTAAATACAGTCCTCAGCTTGCTCTGAGTAGCCAGACAAATTATTTGCAAAATGAATTACATGATTTTCCTTCCCTCCACCAGCTCGATAAGTTTCATTAATTCAGTGAATATTAAGTGAATATTACGTTTAGAATTTGGATAATTGCTGATGTTGAAAATATGATTTTTAGGGGAAAAAAATATGAGATTGGTAATTAGTACGCCATAATATTATTGTTTCACATGGTCTGCTGGAGGAATGACTAATCGCATTGAGAATAGTAAATCCACGGAAATGTGCTATGTATATGTTCATATATATTTTTAAAATTTTATTTTTATATCAAAAATACTTTCTTCAAGTGCACTACTCAAAAATTTTCAAATTTTGGTCATTTAAAGTTTAAATTCATTTTTTGGGGCATCAGCTTCATCCTAAGTTAATACTACGTTTGACTCGGTTGGTCACAAAAAGTGATACTTGGATTTTCATCTGACGACTAGAAAGTCATGTTTTAATTATACAAAATCTAACAAAGAGACAGATAAAATGGATTGTTAAAAAAATAAATTTAAAAATAGCCTCATTAAATCCCGAGCTTTAAAAAAAAAGAAAAAGCCACTTAATCTGAACAAAGTTTTTTGCAAGGGATTTCAAGTCAACAGAAACACTTAACATGTAGTACAAGACTTGATATTTGTAAGGCAAAATTACAATTTTGTTGACAGAGACAACAGCGGGTACTCATTTTATACCTGAGTACATTGAAGGAATGTGATTAAGGAGCCTTTTAGAAAGAGTTAACTGTTTGTCACCCACAATGCGGACATCATGGCTGACACCTGTTGACATTGAGCTTCGGCTCAGTGGATAGTCTTATGTTTCCATTTATTCACTGTGTGGAATCTTTAATTTTTACCTGATGTGGACTGCAATATTGGAGACACCTCACACAGGAAATACTGGAAACAGCCAAGGCGACCCGATCTTTCGGTCGAGACGCGAAAGGCATCTAAGTCAAGTCAAGTCAAGTCACCCACAATGGGAGTCAAACCAGGGATCTAAAGATCCGAAGGTGAATTTCATACCACGTAATAACAAAAACCGCATTCATTAATAGAGCTCTATTAACGACGATGCATTAAGTAAAATGTTCACCTGTTCTGTCTGCCAGATTAATTGGTCAACACACAAAACTTAATCATTTATAATCTGTTCGATATGATTTAATGAGAACTTAACACCCAACAGGCATTCAAAGTGCTGAATGACGTCACCATCTTTCATTGTGTAGAAGTAAATGTTATCTCATGCTATCCAATCTTTATTTTCTGAATTTGGTTTGAAGGGAGACCCAAACTTACAGCGCTGCTGTGTCTGCATGGATGGTACGAATGGAATCCAACATGGCTAGAGGGGGGACTCTGATGGAAGATTTGAATGGTCGGTGTGTTCTCTTTATACAGGTATGATATGCAAGATGAAGTTCCAGTTGTTATTCATACAATTTATTATTTTAAAAAAAAAATAGTCAGTACTTTTTGACATTTAAATTTCATTGCGGGTATAATTTATTCTATAATAATAATAATAATAATAATAATAATAATAATAATAATAATAATAATAATAATAATAATAATAATAATAATAATGATAATGATAATAATGATAATGGTAATAATAATGATGATGATGATAATGATGATGATGATGATAATAATAATAATAATAATAATAATAATAATAATAATAATAATAATGATAATAATAATAATAATGATGATGATGATGATGATGATGATGGTGATGATGATGATGATGATGATGATGATGATAATAATAATAACAACTACAACAACAACGACGACGACGATGATGTTGATGATGATGATGGTGATGATGATGATGATGATGATGATGATGATGATGATGATGATGATGATGATAAAATCTATTTTCTCAGGGTCTTCTTCATGCTCACAACATCAGTCATCTCGTGCGTACAATCATGAACTTACACGTAGCCCTTAGCAAACCGATGACCAAGACTGCTGTTCTCTCACTCTGCAGACTGGTGGAACTACTCAAGGTTTGTATCTCTTTTCAGACAAAACAACATTAGAAAAAAATGATATGAAAAAAAATTTACATCTAAACAATAATGGTAACACACAGACATATTAACTCACTCAACCCTGACACCGACTATATCCATTGTTTACCGGGTTACTTATACCTCATGCCTATTTATTACATTTTTCTGAGACAATTATAAGCTAATGTTTGTAGTTTTTGTCTGTTAATTATAGTTGAAGAAAACTATATATTATGTAGATACATGCTCATTTTTTAATACATTTTTCCAATTTCGAAAAGTAAGAAAAATCTCTAGGATTGAGTGAGTTAAAGAGGATAGATATTATATGAGTTCATCAGTTACTGTAACGTAAACTTATTTATGACCAGTCTATAGAGCACACCTTTCATCGTCTTACTATGCTGGTAGCATAGTGGTCTGTAGGTGGTCTGTACTCGGATGTCAATCACATTAGACTTTACACATATCATTTCTTTATATGAGTTCATCAGTTACTGTAACGTAAACTTATTTATTTGAAATAATAATTTCTCCCACATTCTATAGAGCACACCTTTCATCGTCGTACTATGCTGGTAGCAGAGTGGTCTCTAGGTGGTCTGTACTCGGATGTCAATCACATTAGACTTTACACATATCATTTCTTTATACGAGTTCAGCAGTTACTGTAACATAAACTTATTTATGACCAGTCTATAGAGCACACCTTTCATCTTCGTACTATGCTGGTAGCAGAGTGGTCTCTAGGTGGTCTGTACTCGGATGTCAATGACATTAGACTTTACACATATCATTTCATTTATATGAGTTCAGCAGTTACTGTAACATAAACTTATTTATGAACAGTATATAGGGCATACCTTTCTGATTCATCGTCGTACTATGCTGGTAGCATAGTGGTCTATAGGTGGTCTGTACCCAGGTGTCAATGACATTAGACTTTACACATATCATTTCATTTATATGAGTTCAGCAGTTACTGTAACATAAACTTATTTATGAACAGTATATAGGGCATACCTTTCTGATTCATCGTTGTACTATGCTGGTAGCATAGTGGTCTATAGGTGGTCTGTACCCAGGTGTCAATGACATTAGACTTTACACATATCATTTCTTTATACGAGTTCAGCAGTTACTGTAACATAAACTTATTTGTTTGAAATAATATTTTCTCCCACAGTCTATAGAGCACACCTTTCATCGTCGTACTATGCTGGTAGCAGAGTGGTCTGTAGGTGGTCTGTACTCGGATGTCAATCACATTAGACTTTACACATATCATTTCTTTATACGAGTTCAACAGTTACTGTAACATAAACTTATTTGTTTGAAATAATATTTTCTCCCACAGTCTATAGAGCACACCTTTCATCGTCGTACTATGCTGGTAGCAGAGTGGTCTGTAGGTGGTCTGTACCCAGGTGTCAATGACATTAGACTTTACACATATCATTTCTTTATACGAGTTCAGCAGTTACTGTAACATAAACTTATTTGTTTGAAATAATAATTTACTCCACAGTCTATAGAGCACACCTTTCATCGTCGTACTATGCTGGTAGCAGAGTGGTCTCTAGGTGGTCTGTACTCGGATGTCAATGACATTAGACTTTACACATATCATTTCTTTATACGAGTTCAGCAGTTACTGTAACATAAACTTATTTGTTTGAAATAATAATTTACTCCACAGTCTATAGAGCACACCTTTCACGTCGTACTATGCTGGTAGCAGAGTGGTCTGTAGGTGGTCTGTACTCGGATGTCAATCACATTAGACTTTACACATATCATTTCTTTATACGAGTTCAGCAGTTACTGTAACATAAACTTATTTGTTTGAAATAATAATTTACTCCACAGTCTATAGAGCACACCTTTCATCGTCGTACTATGCTGGTAGCAGAGTGGTCTGTAGGTGGTCTGTACTCGGATGTCAATCACATTAGACTTTACACATATCATTTCTTTATACGAGTTCAGCAGTTACTGTAACATAAACTTATTTGTTTGAAATAATAATTTACTCCACAGTCTATAGAGCACACCTTTCACCGTCGTACTATGCTGGTAGCAGAGTGGTCTGTAGGTGGTCTGTACTCGGATGTCAATCACATTAGACTTTACACATATCATTTCTTTATACGAGTTCAGCAGTTACTGTAACATAAACTTATTTGTTTGAAATAATAATTTACTCCACAGTCTATAGAGCACACCTTTCACCGTCGTACTATGCTGGTAGCAGAGTGGTCTGTAGGTGGTCTGTACTCGGATGTCAATCACATTAGACTTTACACATATCATTTCTTTATACGAGTTCAGCAGTTACTGTAACATAAACTTATTTGTTTGAAATAATAATTTACTCCACAGTCTATAGAGCACACCTTTCACCGTCGTACTATGCTGGTAGCAGAGTGGTCTGTAGGTGGTCTGTACTCGGATGTCAATGACATTAGACTTTACACATATCATTTCTTTATACGAGTTCAGCAGTTACTGTAACATAAACTTATTTGTTTGAAATAATAATTTACTCCACAGTCTATAGAGCACACCTTTCATCGTCGTACTATGCTGGTAGCAGAGTGGTCTGTAGGTGGTCTGTACTCGGATGTCAATGACATTAGACTTTACACATATCATTTCTTTATACGAGTTCAGCAGTTACTGTAACATAAACTTATTTGTTTGAAATAATAATTTACTCCACAGTCTATAGAGCACACCTTTCACCGTCGTACTATGCTGGTAGCAGAGTGGTCTCTAGGTGGTCTGTACTCGGATGTCAATGACATTAGACTTTACACATATCATTTCTTTATACGAGTTCAGCAGTTACTGTATCATAAACTTATTTGTTTGAAATAATATTTTCTCCCACAGTCTATAGAGCACACCTTTCATCGTCGTACTATGCTGGTAGCAGAGTGGTCTCTAGGTGGTCTGTACTCGGATGTCAATGACATTAGACTTTACACATATCATTTCTTTATACGAGTTCAGCAGTTACTGTATCATAAACTTATTTGTTTGAAATAATATTTTCTCCCACAGTCTATAGAGCACACCTTTCACCGTCGTACTATGCTGGTAGCAGAGTGGTCTCTAGGTGGTCTGTACTCGGATGTCAATCACATTAGACTTTACACATATCATTTCTTTATACGAGTTCAGCAGTTACTGTAACATAAACTTATTTGTTTGAAATAATAATTTACTCCACAGTCTATAGAGCACACCTTTCATCGTCGTACTATGCTGGTAGCAGAGTGGTCTCTAGGTGGTCTGTACTCGGATGTCAATGACATTAGACTTTACACATATCATTTCTTTATACGAGTTCAGCAGTTACTGTAACATAAACTTATTTGTTTGAAATAATAATTTA
>NC_088365.1:2021635-2057625 GCF_034508935.2 Berghia stephanieae
TAATAATAATAATAAATATAATAATAATGATCATAATAAATAGCACTTATTATAGCGCCTTACCCTGTCTAAACAGGCACTATGCGCTTTACATTGACATCAATTGAATTCATCAAACACATAAATAAACAGATCATAAATTGATTACATTTGGAACAAATGGGTTTTTGTCGCGTTTAAACATGAAAATTTTTTTTGTATCCTTGAGTTTATGAAAAAAAACAGATTTTTATTTTGATAAACTTGATTATCGTTTTTGCAATATTTTTCATGCCCTTCACACTTCCATGCTTCTATTAATTTTTCATATCAAGAAGGGCAGCCACTAAGATTTATTTTTCTTTCATTTTTATTTCTACAGGGAGCAAAGAGAGAAGACTCGTTATCAAATTGGCTATGGCTGTGGGAACTAAGATGGTCAGTAAAATCAGAATTTGATTTTATTGTATGGCTTTGTGGTCTTGTGAGGGGTTCAGGTGTAAATGAGTAATTGGCTTTTTCTCTCTGTCACCCCCCCCCCTTCCTCCCCTTACTGTAATAGTGCCTTACGTATTCTACCAACAATTTTGAACATGCCAAGACAGCTGAAAAGAGAGTTCATTTCAGAATGCGTAAATAATTAAAGTACAAAGGCAAATATTTTTGGAACAAACTGATGCAAGAATAAGATCTTATTTATAGAGATCCGAACAAGTGTGTATGACATTTTCAAAGATCTGAATTTATCAATTGGTGTGGTTCAAAAACAAAACAAAAAAAGGGTGGATTTTAAACTTTTATTTGAAAAATAAAATCCAATCTTTGTAAAATGAGGAGTTTCTGTTTTTTTAATTTTAGCATTGGAAAATCAACGCTCATTTTTGTAAAATGAAATGCCATCCACCACCTTCTTGACATACAAAATCTACCGTTCATACACAACATTTAGGCAATAGAGGTTCTTTCCATAAACCCCAAAGGAATGGAACAATCTGCCAGAAGAAGTGCATGACAACACCAAGTCATGAACAATTCCTAGTTGTTCTGAGCTCATACAACACGGTTCAACGCTTGTTGTCAGCATGATAGCTGCTCTACTTACGAAGAAGAAGAAAAAGACCTCAAAACAGTAAAATGTCTGGATGGTTTAGATCATGAAAATTGAATTTATAACCAAAAATATGAAATTTTGTTGGAAGTTTATGTTTTATTGAGAGGGATTGCAAATTCTTATTGAGCAAAAAATTAAAGTTCTATTTTTCTGTTTATCACATTGAATTCTTTTTTTCATCCTGACATATTACCAAATGAATTGAAGGCTGTGGGATACAAATAAGTAATATTTATACTGATAAAACACTTGTAAAGCGCTTTGAGCACGTTTATTGGATATTGTGCTCAATAAATGCTCTATGCTCTATCATGCTAAATCTCGATTTAATTTAATTATGATCTCAGCCGTGATTATGATTCATTGATTCACCAAACATTTTCACACACAGAAAGCGTTCAAGGAAGACGAGTTACAAAGCCTTGATGATGTATTCAGACGTCTGGACGCCGTTTGTGACCTCAGACAAAAGTAAATTTATTTCCTTTTAATTTTAATGAAACAATAATAGTTTTAAAACATTTTATAGAATATTTATAAAAAATTATTTTTTGGTCACCCTATACAGTTCTTTTCAAGTTGTCAATTTAAAAGAGTTTGTAAGGGTCAAAATGATGAAAAGAATTAAGTATTAATATATATATATATATATAATATATATATATATATATATATATATATATATATATATATATATATATATATAATATATATATATATATATATATATATTATATATTGTATCAGTGAATTACACCTGATTGTAAGTGCATCATTACATTTTACAAAATTTATGTATACAGGCTGAGCCCAGATCTTCGATCGAACCTTGATTTCAAACCCTGTGGCTGAGAAAATGAAACACTACAAATTTGTAGAGATACGTATTAATAATATGCAATTATGGCTATGGTCACCTACTCTGTTAAATGGGGCTATGTTCTTAAGACTGTTTTGATGAAAACATAACTGTGTTACCGTAATGATTACAACCATTACCGTCAACTTTCTTCCACCTAGTGTTCGTAAGGCCTGTGACTGCAGCTTTATCTTCTGGCATCGTGTTGTTATCCCCCTTTATTTGGATGATATCTGTGAAAATGTCACTGACCCCCATCGTATTCATGTGAGTCATAGACATTTCAAAGTGATAGTGAACATATCTATTGCGATATGCTTCTCTTGTAAATAAAGGCTCTTTGCATATTACAGTTAAGAATATCCTTTGTAAATATAAATAGATTTTTAAAAACCGAAAAACAATCATATAATAAATAATAAATTTTTTAAACCCTCTCCTTAACAACTAAAGGAAATTCGTCACGTTTAATACAATGTAATGAACTTTTTCTTATTCAAATTTAATTTGTAAATCACAATATTTGAAGAAAAATCTTTGTTATATCTACAAGAACTTAATGCTGTTTTCGCAATGCTTGGTTTGCTTCACAAAATTAAATATATTAGGGTACTTATTGCTTTTCAGTTTTAAAAATAAATTTTTGTGTTTGTAAAAATTGTGAAAATGGGAGTAAGGAGAGTGTTTAATAATGTTATTCAGTACATGTTTATTGAGTTTTAAAAATCAATTTTTGTGTTTTTTGTATGACATTTCAGTAAAAATTCTGAATTTGGTTAGTGAGGAGAAGGTGTTAAATAATGTTTTTCAGTACTTTTTTCATTGAGTTTGAAATATCATTTTTTTTTTTTTTTGTTTAACATTTCGGTAAGGAGAGATTGTTAAATAATGTTTTTCAGTACTTTTTTAATTGAGTTTGAAATATCATTTTTTGTATTTTTGTAAGGAGAGATTGTTAAATGATGTTTTTCAGTACATGTTTAGTGCCTTACATGACTGCGTCCCCCAATGGCTGTAGTCAGACATCTTGAAAACAGCAAACAGCTGGCTGAGTCTTTCGAGAAGGAAATATACAAAAACGTGGAAGAGGTAAGGGTTTTTGATTGGCTTTTTTTCTTCTCTTTTTACACATGAAAAAAGAAAGGATTTGGTTAGAGATTAAAACGGAAAATTTAGAAAATGCAATAGAAATAAACCAGTTGAGATAGTTTGGCCTTTTAAAATAGAATGTTGATTGAAAGTTCTTTTAAAAACATCTGTGACTCAGCACATCAATTTGGTATTATGTCGAGGTGAAGCAGATGTCAAAAAAGTGAATGAAAAATGAAAATTGTCAGATATATAAAATTTTTGGTTGACACATTTCATGAAACTATATAATATTTGTTCTACTCATTAAAACTTAACCAAAGTTTTATATTTTTGACTTATGAATTCAAATTTAAGCACCGTTTTGAGACCATAGGTCACATATGAATGTAACCAATATTTTCAACTTTAGAAAGAATCAACATCAAAAAAGTATTTGAAAGAATTGAATGAAGTTAAAAAAGTTGTAGTCCATCAGGAAGAGGAGGAAAAGGATGTGAAGGAAGCAGGGGAGGAGAAGGAGGTGGAGGAAGAGAAAAAGGAGAGGGTTTTGATGACTATTCTGTATAAACAAATCAACTACAATAAATGTATTAAATCCACAGCACTTATTAGAACCACTGTGTCGGTCAATAGAAACAGACCTGAGACTCCACATTCACCTGCACTTGCAACTCGATGACCGCAACCCTTTCAAAGTTGGAATGCGTGACCTCTCACATCTCCTAAAGCTGCGTCCGATTCGGTTCTTTGATCGCACTGTCGATCTGAAAAGTAAGTTCATTCCATGGATTCCTTAGAGAACAAAAGAGAGCTATGGGAAGCCTGTTATTGAACATAATTTACTTAAGGGTCATATTTGTCACCCACCTTTTGGAGCCAGTATTATGTTGGGATTAGACCTGTTGTCCGGATAGCTTAGTTGATAGAGCATTCGCTTCACATGCAAGGAACCAAAATCAAACTTGGTTGAAGTTGAGATTTTTTTTCCTGACCTCCTTGTCCACCCAGCAGTGCTTGGGTATTTTGGTCTGTTCGATCTAATGGAAAGTACTTTGCAATAGTATCCTATCCAAATGGTAGTAAGCAATTGCTTTTGTCCATTTCGCACTATAGAAACCAAGATTAACTCCAGCTCTGAAGGACTACAAAAAAAACCCCAAAGCTGTAGTTATTTATTTCCAACTTTGTTCAGTCTTTACATTAAGCTCTTTGTACTTCAGATTAAGATATAAGATTGAATTTATATATTAAGATATTTATTCACTCAAATCAGTAATCTCAGAATGTAGCAGGCCACTGAACCGTAAATCTACCTATGTCTGTGTGTAGTGTATTGATTTCTTTTCTATGGCACTTATGTGACCTAAAAGTGTCCTTCAGTCACTTAACTTTTTTAACTGAATTCCACTTTTGCTCAGTTAGGCACATATAATCTCAGAAAGGTTCAGGCACACTGTAAATCTACCATACTATCAATTCAGAAAAGTGAGCGGAGCAGGCTCTTGTGTTGATAAAACCAAGAAATGAAGTGAGTAGAGAAGTTCCAGAAGACAATAGAGAAAAAAACGTTTGCGGTGATGAGGAGTTGAATCCAAGACTGGACTGCTGTTGTTATTTGTGACCCCTCGCCTCATAACGGTATTATGGCGGGATGAATAATATGCTGAAAATTGAATTTATAACCAGAAATATCAGACTTGGGTTGAGTTTATATGATTTTTTTTTAGGAGAATAAATATGAATTTTCATGGAATCAATACCCAAAATTCATATTGTTGACCAGTTTAGCATTAATTTTGGGTTTTTAACATCTGGTTCATCCCAACATGATACCGTTTTGATATGATGGGTCACATTTGCATTTTTTTATTAATCACTCTGTATCATTTTATTAAAATGTGAAACCTAAAATGTGCTCACCTTCAGTTAAGCGCTTTATAATCTCTCTCTCTCTCTCTGTGGCATATCACTTGGACGTAGCCTCCCACACAGTCCTTTGGAAGAAGTCTCTGTCTTGTGCCCATCTGCCACATTCCGTCACGCCGTTGTTGAGCCATTCCTGTATATCCTGTTGCCATCTTCTTTGTGGTCTTCCTCTGCCTCTTTTGCCCTCCGCCATGCCCTCCACTACATCTCTCTCTAGTGTGTCGTGTCTTTTCAAGTGCCCAAAGTAATTGGCTTTATAATACCTTTGAATTATTTTCATTTTTATAAAATCACATATTTTTTTCTAATGTCATATTTCAATCTCACCAGCCCACGTTGAGCATTATCTAAATAAGACATTCTATAACCTGACGACGGTGGCTCTTCATGATTGGAAAACGTACGGGGAGATGAAAAACATGGCAGAGCAGAAGTATGGGCTGGCACTGATGGAGTCGCATCTACCCAGTCAGACGTTAGAACAGGTTGGATTTTTGCTTTAATTCTATTTAATAAATATATGATATATATAATATATATATATATATATATATATATATGTATAAATTATAAAACAAAAACCATGAAATAATAGTGCTCAACTTTAGTATAAAAGGAGCTATTTATAAACATTTGAAATATAATTAAGATAGTTTGACTTCTACAACGTTGTTATCGAGCGTTTATATTGGCTCGATAACAACGTTGTAGAAGTCAAACTATCTTAATTATATTTCAAATGTTTATATATATATGTGTATATATATATATATATATATATATATATATATATATATATATATATATTATATATATATATATATATATATATATATATATATATATATATATATATATATTCTCAATTCAATATTAAGGTAATCGCGGCCAACTGTCCCGTTAAAATTGGGACTCTCCCAATTTAGCAAATAATTTTTATATGTTATGAAATGACCCTGGCATGTCTCAGGATTATATGTTTTCTGACTTGTACCTTAAAACAGGGAATAAACAAATTAAGAGTATACCTTTAAATCTAGATTATTGGTTACAATAGTCCAAACATGCTGCCATTTTGGGTCATGACGGAAGTGCTCTTTAGGGTGTCCTGTTTTAGGTCTTTGAAAAGTTGGCCGCTATGTAAGGTGATGGGAGTATTGTAAGGTTTGTTAGTACAACAAGGATGCCTAACAGGTGACTGGTACTATGTGAAATGGAAATAATTTGGTTCCATATGACCTCCTGAGAAAATAGATGAAACATTGTGAAGCACAGTGACCATGATAAATCTGTGGAAATGCGTTATATAAATGTTCATATCTCTTCCAAGAAAAAAATTCTAGCCTCAGTTCTAATATTTTGACTTGATACTTTAATTTCTTCATCTTGCTTATGCCGACATCAAAATCGTGATAAGGTGGTGTGTATGGAAAAAAAAAAAGTACGAGACAAAGCAGAAAGAAAAATACACAATATTTTCACTTTGTCTGACACTTTTTCACACACACACCTTTTCAGATGTTTATTTCCCACCAGTGCCTGCTTCGTATTTTGTTATTCTGACTTAATAACAGATAAATGTGGTTGGTGGCATATGTGTATTCTTAAAGATTAATGTTCAAAATTGAATTTAACAGCTTTAAACCCCCCCCCCCCCCCCCCCAAAAAAAAAACAACAAACAAACAAAAAAAAACCAAAAAAAAAACCCCAAAAGACCCCCAAAAAAACTAATAAAAATACCAAACACAGAACGTTTTGGGCTCAAAACCCTTCTTCAGCCAATAGCAAAAATGGTAAAAAAATATTGTTAGTCCATCTCTTTAAATTTAAAGTTATATGTTAACGTTTATTTTTAATGATTTTGTTTTTGGCTGGAGAAGGATTTTGAACCCAATTTTTTTTTTTTTTTTTTGAGATCGAAGTTGTTGTTAGTGGAAAGCAGACATCTACTGTTTTGAATTTGAATTAGACTATGAAAAGAAACATTTGACTTATAATTTGTCGTTTATTTGTGTAAAAAAGCCATTTTATACAGTGCGATATCCATTAAACGTGTTCAAAGTGATTTACAAGGGGTCCATAGCTAATAGCAACACCTAACTTGTAGGATGAGACATGACACCTGTTAGTTGATATTACAATTTTTCCTACAGAGACAGTGCTGTTAACGGCCAGGCACTCATTTTACACTTGAGTATGGTCTCACTGTGAGTAAAGAACCTTTTCTAAGGAGTCAACTATGCACCGCTCGAACTTAGGACTGTCCGATCTGAAGGCGAGTGTCATACCACAAGATCATAGCTGAATTCATGGCTTGAAATCTTACTTTCTGTTTTCATCATTCTACAGGGTCTTGATGTTTTGGAAATCATGAGGAACATTCACGTATTCGTGTCCAAGTTTTTGTACAACCTCAACAACCAGGTTTGTTTTCTTATGATATGGCTATTTTTTTTCTTACACTTTTAACCTCATAGCAGAACCTTTATAGGCTTAGTGAGCAACTTCCATCCAAAGACTCAATTTACATGTACAAACTAACAAACTAAATTGGAAAGATCATGTTACAGACATATGCAAAAAGGCAAACTTTACCTTAGTCTTCCTCAGAAGAAACTTATATGACAGCAGGAGGGAAATAAAGTTAAAGTGCTACAAAGTCTTTGTCAGACCAACACTAGAATATAGTAGCTCTGTCTGGGGCCCTCACCACAAATAAGAAATCTAAGAAATCGAACAAATACATAACAGAGCAGTGAAATTTATAAATCAAAACAACAAAGATAAAAAAAAACCCATGAAAATGATTTAAATCTCAAACCACTACAACAGATAAGAAAGGTGACAAAGTAAGAATATTTTGCAAAGGCCCAAATGATCAAGTTAAATTACCCCTCTGTGATATTCAACAAAATGAGAGAAAGTCATTCAAGTTAATGGTTCCTCACTCGCTGAGGTAAAATGCTCACAACATCCGCCAGCCAGGTATCACGCACCAACACACAAAACAGGATTTTTATGAAACCTGAACTAAACCGACCAAAGTTATGGTAAGTGTACACCAGTGGGAGTGAATCTGGGACTATGGGAAGAGAATATCAGGGGGATATGAACCTGGAACTATGGGAGACGGGTACCAGTGGGAATTGAAGCCAACAATGGGAGTTGGGCACCAGAGGAGAATGATCCTAAATTTATATTTATTTTCTACATTGCGCCTAAATAAAACTTTATACATTTACCAACAATAGATATATATTTGAATTTGAATGGAATTTCTTTACATTTTTAAAATGAAATTCCTTTGGATTTTCACCCAAAAAAAAATTAAAACCAGAGAAATGTAAAAAAAAAAAAGCCATAATAATGAGATGTAACCAGTTCAGTACTATGGAAAGCCACATAGAGAGAGAGAGAGAGAGAGAGAGAGAGAGAGAGAGAGAGAGAGAGAGAGAGAGAGAGAGAGAGAGAGAGAGAGAGAGAGAGAGAGAGATAGAGAGAGAGAGAGAGAAAGAGAGAGTAGGGGGGGAGGGGTGTGATAAAAATATACATCAAAGGAAATAAAAAATTCTTGAAAATAATTTTCTTTTCTTTTTGAAGGGGTGCACTTACACCGGGATTCAAACAACTATATCTTTATATTAATTTTCACATCTTGAGGATGTGTGGGAAAAAAAAAGGTTTTAGTGCTGTTAGGTTTGAGTGGTTTTCCCTTTATTATACGGTTCTGTCTTGGTAAGAATTTTTTTCCTTTTTTTTTTACACATTTAGATATTTGTGGAGCGCACCAGCAATAACAAACACTTGAACACCATCAATATCCGACACATCGCAAACTCTATCCGTACCCACGGCATTGGAATCATGAACACAACAGTAAGTCAAACTTTTATCATTTCAATTTGAGTGTCCCGATAACTTAGCTGGTAGAGCAATTGGTTTACATGCATAGGGATCGAGATTGATCCCAGCTGAACTGAACTTGGGATTTTTTTTCGGACTCCCCTGTCCACCCAGTAGTGATTGGGTTGGTCGGTCAATTAGATCTGTCAAAGAATATATTGCGATAGACTGATGTCCTATTCAAAGGGTAGCAAGCAATTGATACAGCATGTTCAAGCTATATAAATGGATTAACTCCAGCTTCATTGGCCTAATGGCTCTGAAGGACTATTATTTCACTGGCTTGTTTAGAAAACAGTATTTTATTGGAACGATAATTTCAGTTAAAATTGGGATTTAATTTATGATCGGAATTATGATACTTGGGGTTTATGTGTCATTTTGAATCTATTCTGTAAAAACAAAAAATCTTGATTTTTCCTAGCGAATGAAAAGAGTGAATTTTATTTAAAAATTTTAAAAAATGAATTATTTATTAAGTGTTTGTGAAATTTTGTGACTTTTCCCTCAGGTAAACTATACATTCCAATTTTTGAGAAAGAAGTTTTTCATCTTCTCCCAATTCATGTACGACGAGCACATTAAATCGAGGCTCATCAAGGACTGGAAGTATTTCAAGGAGAACCATATGCAGACAGATCAAAAAGTAAGAATATGATGTTTATCGAAATATGAAAAGAAATAGTCAATATATAGATTCATTAAATAACACCACTATTTCTTCAATTTACAACAGGTTTGATAATAGAACCCCCCCCCCCCCCCCCCACTATCCTACCAGCAATGATTGGGTATCTAGGTAACTAAGTCTGTTAGATCTGGTGGAAAGTACTTTGTGATAGTGTCTTATGCAAAGGGTAGCAAGCAAAATTGCTATAAACTCCAGCTCCATAGGCCTAATGGATTTGAAGGACGACTGGTTCTTGGATAGATATTCATAATTTTAAGCCATCCTGTCATATTTTGATGCCTCAGTCTAATTGAGATATTACCGAAAGTACTTTGCAGTGGACTGTTGTTCTTTACAATGCTGTGGAAATTGATAAGGCTATTTAATACACAGATTCCATGGTAAACAAAAAAAAAAAAAAACTTGTTTTGTTTTCTTTTCTTCTTTGTATTTGTTTGCTAGAGGCCCTGTTCCAGATGCTTTACCAAAAAATAAATAAATAAAAAAAATACATTCACTGAGAGAGAAATAGAGAAACAGCTTATGTGTATTGTTGTTGTTTTTTTTTTTGGAGTAAATATTGTTTACTTGTTGGTTATAATTAATCGATTTTAGTTTAATGGTATATTGTGATACTATGTGAGGTGCTCTAGGGGAATAGTCCACTATTATCACTGAAAGTACTTTTGAGATATGGCTTATAAAATATATTTTGGGGGTTTAAATCTAATTTGGGATTTACCAATAATATGATAGGTTTTTCATTTCTATATACTTCCGCAAACTTTTAAAGTAAAATTTTCACTTAAACTCTCTTGAGTTCATATGCATGGAAAATCGAACAAATTTTCAATGAGGGTGAACTCGAGAGAGTTAAACATTTTTATTTATTTATTTATTTTTTCTTCAGAGGGCACTTTAAACGTTGAAATGATGATTAGTAAACTTTGAAGCATTTTTGCGAAAACAATTTCCTACAGGTTGCCTACTTCAAATGGACATGAAGTAAACGGCAAAATGTAGAAAATTGTCTATTCCATACCAAATGATGCTATGCATTTAGGTAAGATACTCACAACGTCTGCCAGATGGATATAATGACAAAACTATGTGTAATCTTGAAAGTTTAGAGTCTGATTGATATCATTTTTGAGAACTAATTACCAAAATGGCTGTCTAAAAAAAAAAAATAACAGAGATGGTGACGTCAATTTCATTCCTTCTATAACTCAATTTCCATAGAATGCGACATATGGACCATCTCCCAAGAGTGCCTCAGATGTAAATGTTTTCTTTTTGGTGCAAGACATTTATCCGCACCCCCCCCCCCCCCCCTCCCCCACTCAAGTTTTGCTTAAATTTTAGATATTTTGGAGTATATTTTACAGATACAGAATCAACAATGTCCCTCCCTCTTACTCTTTAAACTATTTTCTGTTATCTGCTGTAGTACCCATTCGACAGAGGGGACAAGTTCAACAAAGGTATTCGTAAACTGGGAGTTTCACCAGATGGAGACAGCTATTTGGACCAATTTAGAACTTTGGTCACACAGATAGGTAAGATGAGAATGGTAGTAACAACAAAATGATACTGATAATAATATTAATTATAAAATAATAATAATAATAATAATAATAATAATAATAATAATAATAATAATAATAATAATAATAATAATAATAATAATAATAATAATAATAATAATAATGATAATAATAATAATAATAATAATAATAATATTAATAATAATAATAATAATAATAATAATAATAATAATAATAATAATAATAATAATAATAATAATAATAATAATAATGATAATAATAATAATAATAATAATAATAATAATAATAATAATAATAATAATAATAATAATAATAATAATGATGACGATGATGATGATAATAATAAGACTGATCAAAAGAATAATAATAATAATAATAATAATAATAATAATAATAATAATAATAATAATAATAATAATAATAATAATAATAATAATAATGATGATGATGATGATGATGATGATGATGATGATGATGATGATGATGATGATGATGATGATGATGATGATGATGATGATAATAATAATTATTATTATTATTATTATTATTATTATTATTATTATTATTATTATTATTATTATTATTATTATTATTATTATTATTATTATTATTATTATTATTATTATTATTATTATTATTATTAATATAATAATGATGATGATGATGATGATGATGATGATGATGATGATGATGATGATGATGATGATGATGATGATGATGATGATGATGATGATGATGATGATGATGATGATGATGATGATGATGAAGATGATGATGATGATGATGATGATGATTACAATAGACTTATAACTTTACCATGACAGTACCTACATCATATGTAAGTTATGTGTTTCTATTTTCACTCTACAGGCAATGCTATGGGTTATATTCGCATGATCCGATCCGGTGGCCTCCACTGCTGCAGCAATGCTATTCGATTCATCCCAGACCTGGAGGACATCGTCAGCTTTGAGGATTCCGTCAAAGAGGATGAGCTGACGCCAGAGACTCAAGCCTCAGCAAAGTTGGTGTTTAACTCTTTCCTTAGCAACCATTTTTTGTATTTTCCCAAAATGGCAGGCAGGCTTATCCAGCAGGAAAAAATGATTTTTTAAACAAACAATCTCTCTACAAAACAACTTTATGTTCTTATTAATTTAACAAAGATCATTGTGATGTGCAACATAAATCTGAATAAGAAAAACGTATATTGTGTCGTAACAAATGTGACGATTTTGCTGTAAGGAGAAGGTTAAAAGTGGAAAAAGATTAAATAGCCCCCCTCTCAGAGCCATAAGATCCATAGAGTCGAAATTTATCCTAGTTTCATAAGTGTTAAGTGGACAATAGTAATCTCTTGCTACCCTTTGGATAGAACGTTAGTTTTGGGGGCTCTGTCACAAAGGACGAGCTGATGCCAGAGACACTCATGCATCAGCCAAGTTAATAATTCATAAAATAAAAATAATTTTTAAAAGCCCTTTAGAGCCATAAGGCCTGTGGAGTCAAGAGTTTATTCCCGTTTCTGTAGTGTGAAGTGGACAATAGTATTTGCGTGTTAACCTTTGGATAGGATACTACTAGTCCATTGTAAAGTACTTTCCACTAAATTTAACAGACTCAGCTACCTATTCACTGCTTAGTGGATAAGGGGGAGGGGGTGAGGGGAGTCAGAAATAAAAATCTCAACCGTACCTTGGACTTATAGCAGGTTCTTCGCATGTGAAGTGAGTGAAATGAGTTGAGAGAGTCGTGATGATAGCTTTACAGTAAGCTTTAATCAACAAGAAACATCACTAGTATGACATTGGGTACAACATCTGGAACAACACAGAAATAAAGAACAGTTAGATACAACAACATATGACATAACATAATGTGGACGTAAACTAAAATATACAATAGTGAGTTCTCTACTTACTGAGCTATCAGGGAGTCTTAAAGTTTGGGGTGACCCTTTTTTATACTTTTGTTATAGATCGGCTTTTAGGGCTTATAAAGTTCAATATTTTCTATTTTTATAAAGTCTAAAATTCATTGACAAACTATTTTAAACATGTTTAGTTAAATCTGAAATATGCTTTTAAAAAAATAAACAAAGAAACAAAAATTAATGGCTTTATATTTGAATATTCACAAAGTGTGCTCAAATTGTTTTAGAAGAGGCTTCAAGCCCACAGTAACAGTTAACTTGTAGGACAAGACATGACACCTGTAAGGTGCTATTACAATTTATTTTTTTTAAACTGTTACTGGTCAGGTATTTATTTTTCACCAGATTTTGAGGTGTGAAAATTTGAGTAGTCTTACTGAAATTGAAGGACTCAACTTTTCTCCATCCATAGTTAGACAAAAACCTGCAGGTCGCAAGCTGACTGTCATATCACTAGACTAATGATATATCACGTGATGGAGGCAGATTTGATTTTAGATAAGAATTGCTTGATACCTTTTGAATAGGACATTTATTTAATTTACTTTTATGTGCATTTTAGCAGAGTAAGTTATAAATGGAAAACTAAATTGGCATTTTTTTCCATGAAGTGTTTGGCAATTAAATTTTTTTTAAAAAATGAATCTACAAACTCAAGGCTGGTGGTGGTTTGTAAATTAACATTAGACTTTAAAAAGTACACTTAAGACACAGCTGTCAATTGTCCTGATAAAAGCAGAACTGTCACAATTTGGAAATCTGTTTATATTAATGGAAATAACCATTGTATGTCCCATTATTTTTTGACGAGCAAATTAAAAACAAGGAACGGATAAATAGAGAGTAATTAAAATAAGCTTTAATATTAATCAATCTCATTCTAGATTCTATTTTTATAATAGTCCAAACATACTGCTATTTTGGGTCATGACGCTAGCACAGTAAAGGTGTCCCTTTTTAGCTCTCTCTGAAAAGTTGGCCTCTCTGTTAATATGCGATGCTCTCACTGAAGCGAATTATTTTTTAATGCTTTTCTTTTTATCTCCAGAATTCTCGACAATGTCATCAGCAATCTAGCCAAAAACTTTGCTGAGGGAACTGAGTATTTTAAGGTATTGCATTCTTTTTCAAATTAGTTTTTATTTTTTTTCTGTAATTTGTGACGCATCATCGCAATCTGGTTTTTGAACAGTGAATTTTTTTTACTTAATATAAATCAGAAATAAGAAATTTTAGTTGTTTTTTTTAACTTAAGATCTGTATCATTTCTCCTCAATAAAAGATAGAACCTTAATTGATGGTGTAGTTGATAAGAGCACACACATAATACACTAGAATAAGATTGAGATCCGAAGATTGCGGGTTCCATCCCATGTCCTAACACTTTATAAAAATAAGTAGAATGGGACCTAGAAGTCGTGACCTAAATGGAGTTCTAACCCTTTGGAGTGTAAAGAAATTTGGAACCAAAACATTAGTTCGAGGGGTGTTTTTTTTTTCTCTGAAGATTTTGTTTTAGCTCTTTAAATTACTGCACTTTGATTGTCCTGGATACATCCACAAAATGCTTGATTTCTACATCCTACTGAGAAACGTTCTATCAAATTCTGATAATTGCATTCTTGTGAAGCCAAAAAAAATGACTCGCAAAATCAGTAACCATTATCTGGAATATTTGCCACCTATTTTTCCAGAACTGCCTTCCAAAACGTGTCAAAGGCAGTAATACTAAGACTTCTTCCAGAAATATTTTAAAACCTTTCTAAATTTTAATTTGTAACATTATGGAATTATCTTGCTTAATCTTTATTTGTATGTTTGAGTTTCTGATGTTACGTTACTGTTAAGTGCTTTAAGCTTGTTGAAATATGGGGGTAAGACACCAAAGGAGAACTATGTCTTATTAAATTACTACTTATTTTTTATTTTTTATTTTTGTTATAGATGCTGGTGGATATTTTTGCTCCCGAGTTCCGCAATCCGAAAAACATGCATTTGAAAAACTTCTTTGTTATCCTCCCACCTCTTGTGAGTTTTGAATTCTATGTTTTGAAATGTCAAAGGTTATTGACTTATGAAGAAATGATGGTAATGATGATGATGATGATGATGATGATGATGATGATGATGATGATGATGATGATTATAATGAAGATAATTTTGATAATAATGATAATTATAAATCGTTATTGTCCACAGTATGGAAATTTCAATGATTGTGATTGCTCGAACAAATATAGTATCCTTCTAAATGTGTGAATATTATGATATAGTCATGGAAACAAAAGTTAATAAATCACAATACACAGAGCCATCCTTCATAGAAGTAGAGATGAAGTGAGTAGGAAAGTGCCAGAAGGCAATAGAGAATAAAAATTTCGCGGCGGTGATGGGGGTTTGAACCCGCGACCTTACTGGTTCGACAACTCCGTCTGGCCGGGGAGAGCATAACTCTACCGTATGAGCTATCCACGATCGTCGCAGGTTCAAACCCCCATCACCGCCGCGAAATTTTCATTCTCTATTGTCTTCTGGCACTTTCGTACTCACTTCATGTCGTGTTTTTATCAACCTAAGTGCCTGTTCCACTCACTTTTCTGAATCAAAAATTCATCCTTCATAGGTTAATACAATAGTGACTTAATGTTTTTAATACCTTGAAATTAACACCGATTACAAATTTATACATCTCCAAGAACTTTACTCACTGACTTTATGACAATTATAATAATGATGAGTTGTTGATAATAATACCTTTTTTTCTTTCTTTGTTAGTACACAATTTCGTTTGAGCACAATTTTATTTTATCTTTTAAAAATCAACAATGAAGATATTAGTACTTAAGGATATTGTACACTGAGAGCTTAATAGGGAATAACTCTAACATGGTGTCAGAAAATTTAACTTGATTTTTTAATGATAGTGTCAGAAAAAAGAGGAACCTGGCTTTGGCGAAAATGGAATCTAGAACTTGAGCGTCATAGGGTTGGTAAATAAATTTTAAAATAAAAAAAATAGGGAGGGGGGGGGGGGGGGGGGGGGGGGGGGGGGGGGGGGGGGGGGGGGGGGGGGGGGGGGGGGGGGTTAAAAAAAAACCCCTTTCCACCAGGTGGTCTGTTCATTAATAATTTGAATTGATTTTCCCTTCATTTACCTCACTTGTGACATTTCTCTCTCAGATCATCTAGTCTGTCTTCTTTTCATTCTTTCTATGTTATTTGTTTTCTGTCATCTCTTCTTTCTCTTCTTCTTCTTCTTCTTCTTGCTTCTTCTTGTTCTTCTTCTTCTTCTTTTCTTCTTGTTCTTTCTTCTTCTTCTTTTCTTCTTCTCTTCTTCTTCTTCTTCTTCTTCTTCTTCTTTCTTTTCTTCTTCTTCTTTCTTCTTCTTCTTCTTCTTCTTTTCTTCTTCTTCTTCTTCTTCTTCTTCTTCTTCTTTTCTTCTTCTTCTTCTCTTCTTCTTCTTCTTCTTCTCTTCTTCTTTCTTCTTCTTCTTTCTTCTTCTTCTTTCTTCTTCTTCTTCTTTCTTCTTCTTCTTCTTTCTTCTTCTTCTTCTTTCTTCTTTTCTTCTTTCTTCTTCTTCTTTTCTTCTTCTTTCTTCTTCTTCTTTCTTCTTTCTTCTTTCTTCTTCTTCTTTCTTCTCTTCTCTTCTTTCTTCTTCTTCTTCTTCTTCTTCTTCTTCTTCTTCTTCTTCTTCTTCTTCTTCTTCTTCTTCTTCTTCTTCTTCTTCTTCTTCTTCTTCTTCTTCTTCTTCTTCTTCTTCTTCTTCTTCTTCTTCTTCGCAACTTAACAATTAGAATAATTTTTACCACAAGAGAAGTTAAAAAAAACTTTTTTTTTTGGTCACTGCAGCCAATGGTTGGATCATCTTGTTATATTTTTGATACTCTTATTTATCCAAAGAAAAAAATATCATTATTTTTTTGAAGATATGATTTTTAGTGTAATGTCTTATTGTACAGCTTAAAAAGAAAGGATATGTTCATATATCCTGGTTATCCTGGTTTGTGGTCATGTGGTACGACACTCAACTTCGTACCAGTATGTCCCTGGTTTGAGTCTCGTTCTGGGTGGTGTAAAAACGAGTCCTTGGATATAATTCTGTACTCATATTCTTTTAATGTACTCAGGTGTAAAACGATTACGAGAATGGGACTAGCTTGTCATTCCCCCTTCCCCCCCCCAAAAAAAAAACAACAAAAAAACCTATTGTAACATTGCCTTACATGTATCATGTCTCACCCTACATGCTGACTGTTGCTTTTTGATTGGGACCTCTTGTAAATCACTTTGAACACGATAAGAGGATGTTGCCCTTTATAATAGCTCATGTTTTTTTTTTATTATTATTCCCCCCCCCCCACCCCTGCTTTTAATGATTCTAGGCGTGGCCTACATCCTCAAACTGTTGGACCAGTATCATGAGTTTGATTCCCTCCATTGGTTCCAGGCTGTCAAAGACAAGTTCATCAAGGACAAGGTAATTTATGATACTCTATGACACCACAATTTCAACAGATCATTACATATCATATGTGACCTGTCATCTCAAAACGGGTTTCATTTCCGTTTAAGCCTTGTGTCAGAAGATAAAATGACGAGAAAAGTTGAATTTTTGTTTTATTTTAGTGTGCGGCTATGTTGTTTTGTGGTAAGACACTCGCTTTCGGACCGGAAGGTCCTGGGTTTGAGCCTCGCTCGAAGCATAGTTGAGTCCTTGGAAAATTCTCTTTACTCACATTCTCTCACCGTACTCAGGGGTAAAATGAGTACCTGGCCGTTAACAGCGGTGTCTTTGTCCGAAAAATTGTAATATCGCCTAACTGGCAGCATGTCCCGTCCTACATGTTAAATGTTGCTGTTGACCAGGGACCCCTTGTAAAACGCTTTGAGCACATTTAGTGGATGTTGCGCTATATAAAGCTCAATTTTTAAATGGCTAGTAATCAGGTGTAAAATGAGTTCCTGACCTGTTAGTCAGTTCTGATCAATAGGTGGCAGCGCATGTTGGTCAGTACTGACGAACAGGCACTGGCACCCATTGGTCAGTACAGACTAATAGCCCTAGCCTTTTTAAATTCTTAAATATCTTAAGCATTTTTAGTTTTAAATTTCAGACTGTTCCATGTTTTTCCATAATTTGTGTTTCCATGTTATTGTTACATCACAGGAGCAGGTCACCAAACCTGGATCAGGAAGATCAGATGAAAAACTCCAACAGACAGTGTCACTCACGCTCAAACGTCTGACCAATACTTGATGGTAAGTACTGATATATTGATACGTGACCTATCATTTCAAAATAGTTTTAAGTCGGATGAACCTCATATTTAAAATTCGATATTGAATTTCACCAGTTCATTGCTGTACCAAGAGTCATTTCTGGCCAATTTTTGAAATACGTGTCTGTCCAGAGTATGGCAGTAAACCATTAAGGGATAAAGTTTGAGTAAAAATAAAGATTCCTACATCGAGGATTTTTTTGTTTTTGTTTTTTAAAAATTTAATTAAAATAAATTTTTCTTTTTACTTTAAAAGACTTCAATTTATTTTCTATTTGTTAATCTGGGATTAAATTTTTTTTTTTATCAAGTCCACTCAGTAGTAACACCAGATAGGTTGATGGGTCACATGAGTGTTGGGAGATGTCAGGAATGTTAATTAATCAATTTTTATCATCTTTTAAAATATTTTCATTAAGATGATCTGGGAATCGAGAGGGGATCTGCCATATTGTCGAAAGAAAAAAAAAAAATTAAAAAAAAAAAAAAGAAGAAGAAAGAAGGAAAAAAATGATTTTAAAAAATTCAAAAACAAAAACAAAAAATATGACCCCAGAAACGAACCCTTCTCTAAATTACGTCATAAGCTGAAGTTTACGAATTACTCATTGCCTTCATTAAGATAAATTGTGGAGCAGATAACGGAATAAAATAAAATTCTGAAAAAGGTGTGCCAGACAAAGGAGAAAGAAAAGTACAAGAAAAAAACAACCAAACAAATCCCCAAAAATCAGCCTCCCCCAGTCCAGGCAACCTGATTATTTTTGGAATGTTTTTTTTTTCTTGTAATTTGTCTTTCTTCTTTGTCTGGCACCATTTCGTACACACCTTTTTCAGATCTTTATCTTCATTAACTCACTCAACCCTAACACCGACTATATCCGTAGTTTACCCGCGTTACTTTTACTCCATGCCTATTTATTACATTTTTCTGAGACAAATTATAGGCGTAGTATCAAAGTTAATGATTTTAGTTTTTGCATGTCAATGGTAGTTGAATAAAACTATCTATGCACATGCTCATTTTTAATACATTTTAACCCATTTTGAAAAGTAGCAAATATTATCTCAAGGATTGATTGAGTTAAGATAACGATTTTTCTTTATTTCGTAGGAGTACGAGTTGCTATTTTACTCCCTGAGCAGTGCCAGGATATTCTTCAGGGCTGATTTAACAGCAGCAGAGGAGAAAGAGAACTCAGAGAATAAAGAGAAGGGTGAGTTATTCTATTATTCTATTCCAATCTGTTGCACACTGTTTTAAATCACAAATTGTATTCTATTTTCAAACTCATTGAAAGTGTTGCAATGAAAATGATAAAATTTGTGTCTTTTAAGTAGAAAAAAAGAAAAAAAAAAAGTAAACCCAACACCCCCCCCCCCCCCCCCCCAAAAATAAAAAACCCAACAGAAAACAAACAAAAACCCACAAACAAACAAACCCAAAATCCTCCTAAAAACAAGACAAAACCCAAAAACCAAAAGTGAAAAAAAAAAAAATCACATTAAATTAAGTTTAAAGTAAAGATAAAATAGCCTAATAATGCTTTAAAAAAAAAGAAAAAAAAGAATGTAAATGTGATGGAAATGGAAAAAAAAAAAAGGCAGCTGAAGAATGTATTTAATATACATGAGATAATATGGTCTATATAGCTGTCGCTTGCTTTGTTAAAGCAGATGACTATAATTTTTTAACAAAAATTAAGTAGATGAAATTTACAAGTTAATGAGTGAACTCGCATCATAATGTCATTTAACCAGTGGAGGATATTGAAAGAAAATTTTAGAAAATCTACAACCGTTTTTTTTTTTTTTTCTTTCTTTCTTTCAGAGAGCAATAACCAAACAGATTCGAACACAGCTAGTGGAAGTGCAGCAGGTGTGTAGTTGAATGGAAAATGGGGGGTTCATTTTTGCGTAAACTTTCAATAAATTGTGAATAGTTTAGTTTGAGATTACCTTCATTAATTTCACAACCATAGGATAGTGACGTATATGACACATCATTTCAAAATGGTATTATCGTCGCTGACTTTCAAATGCTATTGTAAAGGACATTCGGTCACTTTAATGATATATAAAATATACATTATGTTATAAATTGTGTATGTTTTTTTTATAAATCTTCTAGAAATAATTACTAAATCATGATTTTAGCACATACAATAATATATAAAACCTTTCATTATTAGGAATTGTGTCAATACTTTTTTCTCCTTGATCTGATAGTTATTGAAACTTGTCAAATGTAAATTGTCAATGTAAAACTTTGTGTCCTCCTTGATGAGATGAGAGTGAAATTTATTTCTTCCAAATTAAAAAAATCTTAAATTTTCTTATTCTGATCGTTTTGACAAAAAAATCATTATTTCTCACTTGGATCATTCTGACATAATACCAGTTTGACGTGTTGGGTCATATATATCATGTATATCAAAATTGTTAATTTTACCAGTCGATTAATCTCACTGAATCATCGACGTTTACTTATTTACAGGTCTGATAACCCAAATTGTTATGGTCTCGTTGTTGTAATTGAAATATTTTCAAACAACACAAAATATTGTCCATTATAACAATGTCAAAGCAGGCCCATAATTTCTTTTGGTTATCAGACCTGCAAATATGTGCACCTAGCAGTGAATGGTTTATAAAAGCCAAATAATCTGAGAAATTTTAATTATATGACCTTTTAAAAATATATTATGTAGTTGATTAAATATATTTATTTCCTGAATTTTGATTATTTGCCTTTACTTTCCCCCTTTTTCTTGAAAGTATTTTCCCATGTGATAATATCCCCCTTGTTCCTCAATAATATTGCACTTATTTACAATGCTTTAAACTAACAATTAGTTGCCTTGGAAATTGTTTCTCAACTCAAAGTAAGAGTTTTACTAGCAATGACAACAACAGGGTTAAGCAAATTATTATATTATGCTTGATTGACGGACCTGTAAATAGCAAGTCTTTAGTGTTCTGGTTGAAGATCGAAAAGTGAAAATCAATGGAAAAAGTAGAAAAGAACCTTCAGTTTAATTAATAAAGATAAATGATGAAGATGTTTTTGGTTTTCCCTTTTGCCAATAAAACTAAAATAAACGGTGAATAAATCACGAAAGACAAATGTGATCACACATTTGAATATTCATTTAAAGTTTTATTCTTGAGCTGTGAGCTTTTATATAGCGCGACATCCACTTAATGTGCTCAAAGCACTTTACAAGGGGTCCCTGACCAACAGCAACATGTAACATGTAGAACAAGACATGACGCATGTTAGTTGATTACAATTTTTCTCCAACAGTGACAACGCTGTTAATGACCAGGTACTCATTTTACACCTGAGCACGGTGAGAGAATGTGAGTAAAGAGCCTTTTCCAAGGACTCAACTATGCGCCGAGCGAGGCTCACACTCAGGACCTTCTGATCCGAAAGCGAGTGTTATACCACTAGACCACATAGCCCCACAAAAAAAAAAAAATATGTGGCAGGACAACAGCAAGGAATGAACAGGTTTAATGTTATACGAGCTGATAGAGAAGGCCAATACAGACTTGCCAAGCATTACGATTTTATCCTAATTTTACGATATTGATACCCCCATTATGTGATTACGACTTTACCTGCGCAATTACGAAATTTCATTAATTACAAAATTTTGGGGTTTTTTTAAAGCGAAAAAGAAAAAAACAAAACCCAAAAAAACGAAAAATAATTAATTGGTTGTAAAATTGCCAATCTACAAATTGACATTTTTGCCCAGGTGGTCGGGCATATTCAACTCGGAACATGGAAAAGCAACTTTCTCTTTATTTTTGGACTGATTACTATTTTTTGTCTTAAATTACTATTTTTGGGGGCTCCAATTACTATTTTATGAAAATTTTTTGGGCAAGTCCGCCAATAACCGTGACGAATGGCAACGAATAGCATCCCGCAAGTCCCCCCAATAACCATCTATCTGGTTGTGGGTACGAGAAGAGGGGATTCATTGTTTTGTACAATAATGAATATAACAGTTTAAAAAAAAAAAAGAACTAAACATGAACAGTTTCAGGCTCCATACCCTTCTTCAGCCAATGATAACAACAGTTAAAACGTTATTACAAAACTTGAAAGCCAGATGCATACAGCAAAGTATTTGACAAGTCTATTGGCAAAAACGATGTTGATTTCAACAAATAGAAGCATTTGGTTAGTAACCAAAGCACATGTGCAGAATGGAGCGGAATTTTGAAATGGATAAAATGTATAAATTGTTTTTTTAATTGTATAGAAGAGATTGGTGCCGATTTATAATTTATGACTCTTTGCAAATTGTATATAGTATATGTGAAAGTAAATTTGTGAAACAATATCCGTCACTGCCTGTATCCTGGTACTCATTCACACTTGAGTCAAATGGGTTAATGTGTGTAAAATGCCTTACCCAAGGACACTTTGGGAGCAGAATTTTCCACGATTACTGACACCCATCCGGTCACTGATCATGCATAACATTGCTTGACAATATGAAACTTCATGCCACTGGGCCACCAAGCCGTACTTTATATATATTCATATAAGAGTAACTTTTATGATCATCTCTTACTTGCATCTGTGATCCCTATGTTCCTGCCTTCATTTGCCTTTCCTCCCCTTCCCCTCCCTTCCCCGCTCCATTTTTGCCTGTTATTTATGCAAAGACTTTCACACTCTGCCCTGTAGTTGGCAATTTATGATTGTCCTAAATGTTAATTTTTTTGGACATGATCTGGTTGCAAAGGTTGAAAGGTTACAGTGGAATCCTGAAAAATCCAACACTACCGGACCAGAAATATCGGTTGACTTTAAGCAACGTTGACTTTAAATAATAAATAATAAATAAATTGAGCTTTTATATAGCGCAATATCCACTAAACGTGCTCAAAGCGCTTTACAAGGGGTCCCTGGCCAACAGCAACACGCAACATGTAAGACCGGACATAACGCCTGTTAGGCGATATTACAATTTTTCGGACAGAGACAACGCTGTCAACGACCAGGTTCTCATTTTACACCCGAGTACGGTGAGAGAATGTGAGTAAAGAGCCTTTTCCAAGGACTCAACTATGCGCCGAGCGAGGCTCGAACCTAGGACCTTCCGATCCGAAAGCGAGTGTCATACCACTAGACCACATAGCCGCACTTTATCGATTATCATTGGAACACTCTTAAAGATCAGGAAATTTGGGATCAACTAGAGGTGTTGACTTTAAGCAGATATTGACTTTTAAAAAGTTTGCATTGTGCAGATTCCACTGTATTTTGATGATGGCAATAACTTTAAGATAACACTTATCATTCTTTATATAGTATTCTAAGACATTCTTTTCCCAAAGTTTTAATGTTAACATTGTTATACGAATGTTTAGCTTTTTTAAAGTAAAGACCGGTTTAAAATCTTTATTGACAGATATACAAAACTAGCATAAGGGGAATTGTTTTTTTTATTAACAGAGCGTAAGAACTTTTAGAACAGTAAGTTATGAAATGAAAAATGCTACGTCTGTAGACAAATTCAAAATAATGCATCGTATACCTCTTGATAATCAGTTTCATATATATAACGTGATTAATTTTAAATAAACAAGGTATTCAAAGTCAGTGGCCTAAATAACCCTTTACATGCTTTCATATATTATATTTAACGATTTGATTCTTGTATATATATATTAATATAATATATATAATATAATATATAATATAAATATAATGTTTAGGCTATGGATTGACAACTAGAATGTAGCAATAAATGTTGTGAAGCAAGCTGGATTAGAGCATAGGTAAGGTTGAAGCATAGAAATGTAACAACAAGGATGAAGGAGAACAGGTACTTGCTGGTCTTATGATTTTTTAAAAATTATTTTTCGCCATGTTCACTGCCATTTTCATTTTGGATTGCCCACCGCACCATGTAAAATGCTCGATTTTCATCCTCCCCTCCCCCCCTCCCTCCCTCCTCCTCTCTCTCAAAGCTCCCTAAATTGGTAAGTAACACCTAAAATACTTATTTATGACTTATCATCTCCCAATGGTATTATTTCAGGGTGAACCCAAAGTTTTAAATTCAGCCTAAAGCTTAAAATTCAATTTTAAGTTTGTATTATGAAACTTAATTGATTAGAATTACGCCCTTTTTTCGGCATGGAATCGTGATATATTGTTGCCTAAGCTTTCCATGAAGGAGTCTAGATATTCCATCAAACAAACGGCAGATGTCAACTGGAAATCACACGTTACCTAAAGTGAGCAACTTTGGGGGCTAATAATCCTGGTCAAGGAAAAAAAACAAAACAAATAAAAGCGCTGCACACAAGGTTCAAATCCTGGACCTCCCAGTCAGGTCACAATGCATTGCCTTAATCACTCGGCTGCCTTGTAAACACACCCCCCCCCCCCCTCCAACGCCTTATAAAATTTAAGTTGAAATAAAAGCTTTCATTGAGGAGATTGTTTTGTTTCTTCAATATAAAGAAGATTAATCAAATTTTCTTATTCTGATCACTTTGAATGTAAATTCAATTTTCTTTATCACCACGGCATAAGAAAGACTCCATCAATGTGGCAGGTCTCATTATTATAGATATTGGACCCACCGTATCAAAACGGTATTAATTATGTCGAGATGAATTGAACACAGGAAAGGGAATTTGGAATTAACTCACTCAATCTTTGAGATTTTTGCTACTTTTCAAATTTGGAATAAAATATATTAAAAATGAGCATGTACATAAATATTTTTATTCAATTACCATTAACATGTAAAAATTAAAAAATTAGCTTTGATACTATGCCTATAATTTGTCTCAGAAAATGTAGTTAATAGACATGGGGTAAAAGTAACCCGGGTAAACAACGGATGTAGTCGGTGTTTGGGTTGAATGAGTTATAATGATAAGAAACAATAACTTTGACATGTTTACAATGGTGTAATTTCACCATATTGAAGAGAAATTAACCCAAAGATTACTATTTCTGATTATAAATTCAATTTTCAACGATTAGTTCATCCTGACATAATACAGACCATTTTAAGACTGTGGGTCACATATGTGTATGCATGTGCATGTAAACTCGTGTCTCTTTATTGATTAACCCAGCGGAACCGAATTTTTTTCAAATCAATTTTTTTTTCAAACTATTTTTTAACATTCAAACACTGTAGTTGAATTGCGTTCGAACTTCTCACTAATAAATATTTCTATTGGTATATATTTTGATATTGAGCTTTTATATAGCGCAATATCTACTTAATGTGCTCAAAGTGCTTTACAAGGGGTTCTTGGATAACAGCAACACCTAACATGTAGGTCAAGATAAGACGCTGGTTAGGCAATATTACAAATTTTTTTTGGGGGGGGGGGGCATTGACATCGCTGTTAACGGCCAGTTACTCATTTTACACCTGAGTATGGTGAGAGAATATGAGTAAAGAGCCTTTTCCAAGAATTCAACTGTGTGCTACTCAGAGCAGGAATCGAACCCATGTCCTTCCGATCTGAAGAATATCATATCACTAGACCACATAACCTCATAATAATAATTGGATATAAGAAATGGTAAAAAATCTTTTAAAACGCTTGGATTAAAAAAACCCAACTGAAATGCATTTTTTTTTGTACATTATTATTATTATTATTATTATTATTATTATTATTATTATTATTATTATTATTATTATTATTATTATTATTATTATTATTATTATTATTATTATTGTTATTGTTATAATAATAGTAGTAGTAGAAGTAGTAGTAGTAGTAGTAGTAGTAGGAGTGACAAAAGAAAGAAAATTGAGATTAGAGGATAGGGAAATATAAGTTTTTGTCATTTCCTTTTAATTTTAAGAAACAAAACTCTTGTCTTCTCAGTGGCAGCATTTATTTTTACTCAAATTATATAACACGGTTAAAATTCCGTTCTATCTAAGATCAAATTAATTCCGACTATGATCATTTTGAGAGAATTAGTCACAATGGTCACACATGGAATTGTTTTCATTTACGCTTGCTTGTATGGAAGATTTTGTATCTTTTTTGGGGTTTTTTTGTTTGCTTGTATTATTTTTTCTCATAATGATTATAGTGCATCAGTTCTAAGCAATGAACAAAAATGAATATATAACAGATTTTGAAAAAGTACAAAAATATCAAACACGGAACGTTTCGAGTTCAAAATTCTTCTTTAGCTATTAACAAAAACTGTAAAAATAACATTGATGCATCACTTGAAATCCAGATGGATGTCATAATTTTAAGTGATGTATTAATGTTTTTATTTTAGTGTTTTTGTTTTTGGCTGAAGAAGGGTTTTGAGCCCAAAGCATTCTGTGTTCGGTGTTTTGTTCTTTTTCATACCTGCTATATTATTCATTTTTGTTCATTAAATTTTACAATCTCTAAGCCACTAGCTGATTAGTATTACTATATTAGTTATTGTACACATTATATATTATGTGTATTTTTGGAATATCTTTGTTAATGGTGTTTGTTTCCTATTTCATTTCTCTTTTCCAAAGATTCACATTGCTTAATGGTCTGCGAACAACTAGCTCGCGACTTGAAAATCTTCTACAAATTTATAAAAAATTTGAACATTTGCATGGAGCACTTCCATGGGTTTGCCATGCTGACTGATAATGCTTCACAATGTTTTATTTATTCCCCCAGAAGTCGATATGGATTTTTATTTCCATTTCATATCGTACAAATTAGGTGTCCTTTTTGTACGAACACTAACACGCCTACAGTATCCGTCACTGCCTATAGTCAGTCATTCACACCTTAGTCAAGTGGAGTGGTTAAAGTATTTTACACAAGATTACCTCGCAGGGACCTGAATTTTATACAAACACTGTCACCCGTTTGATCACTGACCATGCTTAATGTTGTTTGACTTTTGTGGCAAGATGAAACACAGTATTGTTGAACCACTGATATATATATATATATATATATATATATATATATATATATATATATATATATATATATATATATATATATATATATATATATATATATATGACTTACTTGACTTTGACTTAGATGCCTTTCGCGTCTCGACCGAAAGATCGGGTCGCCTTGGCCGTTTCCAGTATTTCCTGTGTGAGGTGTCTCCAATATTGCCGTCCTCTGCTAGGGTTCTCAGATTTTCAAGGTCCCCTGCCGTTATGAGACTAATGCTTTGTCCAAGTGTTGTGAGGTTTTTGTTTAGGATCACAGGGAGTGTTGTGATCGGTCTTCCTCTGAAAAGGTTCCCGTGTTTTTGGAAATATCCCGACATGGCTTGGTTAGCTGGTATGTTTTTGTCCCTGCGTAGTATGTGACCGAAAAGTTGCCATCGCTGTTGTAAAATGTCAAGGGAGATTGGTCTTTCTTTTGTGATCTTATAGAGTGATTCATTTGAGATCTTTTTTGGGTATTTGATGTCCAGTACCCTTCTTAGCTGTGTGCGATGGAAGGCATCCAGATGTTCTTCTTCGGATTTTGTCAACGCCCAAGTGCCGCAGTTATACAGAAGTACCGGTTTTACAAGAGCACGGTACAGTTTCAGTTTGGTTTTTCTCTTTATTTTGTCACCTCTAATCCATACATTGGTGAGTTTACTGAGTGCGGCGTTTGATAGCTGTTTTCTTCTTTGTACATCCTCGGTGTCTCCAATTAGTGAGCCGACTTTCTTTGTTCTTTTCCATTCCTCTTTGTTCCTCGATATTGTTGTAAATTCGGTTTTATTGGCATTGACTTGGAGGTTATATTTCATGAGGGTATTTTGTATGATGTCTATATTTGCTGGTGTTGATCCAATAAAATCTACATCATCTGCATAGGCGATTTCTCTTGGGATTGCATTCTCAATATGAGTCGTTGGTTTTGGAATGACTTTTCGAACTTCTTTCAGAGCGTGTTCTAAGTATATTGTGAACAGAATCGGGCTCAGACTATCTCCTTGGGGGGTCCCGATGTTACTTTCGAACTGCGTCTGTTTTGTGGCCCCGTATATCCTTGGTTGTATCTTTGTGTTGCTGAGGAGAAATCGGATTATTCGGAGCTCGTCTTCGTCTACTATGTCTGTTAATATCTCCAAAAGTTTTCCTCTGTCGATCGTATCAAAGGCTGCGGACATATCGATTCCGGTTATTGTTATGGATATGTTTTCTTTGAGTGCCTTTGCTGCCAACCATTTATGTGTCCATACAACGTCCGATGTGCTTCGGTCTTGGCGAAACCCGCTTTGGCTATGTGATAGATATTTTTCTATTTTCGGTCTAATTCTGTTGAGGACAATAGTTGACAGTGTTTTTCTTATGGTATTCAGTAATGTTATTGGGCGCAGGTTGTTTACGGGTCCTTTCGTTTTTCCTGGTTTTTGTATTGTAATTAGGACACCGCTGTTTATGTCCCAGTCTTTGTGTGTTGAGAGTGTTTTGTTCATTATGTTTGCAATGCTCAGATCCAGGGAGAGGGTACCGCATTTCAGCAATTCAGCGGGAATTTCATCTTTGCCTGGGGATCTGTTATTGTTTAGGCGCTTTATGCTATTTCTAACTTCAGTTGTTGTGATGCGGTTGTTTAGGTCTCTAGGGTTTCCTGAGAAGGGCGATATTTGTGAGACTTGTTTGTGAAATTTCTGCTGGAAGTGGTCAGTTACAATGTCAAGGATATCGTTGGGATTTGTTGTCTGTTTGCCAAATTTATCCTGTAGTTTTGGGTTCTCGAATGGTTTTCGGTTCAGAGATTTTGTCGCTTTGAACATAGACGATGCGTTATTTTTGGACTTTTCTATGTCTTCCACTTTTTTGTCTAATTCCTCGTTCCTGTGTTTTATTGTAAGTGATCGAATTGAATCCAGTATTTTGTTTCGTTCCGTTTTCAGGTTTATTATTTCTTCCGAGTCTTTCGTGTTTTGTATCCTGATCCTAAATTCTTTTTGTTGCCGCGATAGATCGTTAATAGCGATGTTAGGCGTTCGATTTGGTTTGTTCTTAGTTGTATTAATAGAGCCTGCACTTTCTTCCCCCCATATTTCATTGCCACTTGCGTCTCTTTCCATTCATTGTTTGGATTGCTGTTTTGCTTTATTTTCCATAGACTTGAGTTAAGTTCATATTGGTAATGAATGCGACATTCTCGCTCATTTACTATTTTTGCCGTGTTTATTTTGACTGCCGTTTTACCTTTCTGTCTTCGTTGTCTGTACACATTTATGTTGAAATTCGTTTTTACAAGTTTGTGATCCAGTATAGTAATCCTTGATATATAATATATATATATATATATATATATATATATATATATATATATATATATATATATATATATATATATATATATATATTAGTAGTATATATACATTTTTGAATTGCATGTTATTGGTGTGTGTTTCCCATTTTTAACTTTTTTCTTTTTACTAAGCACATTAAGGACGTCTGACTCTAATCAGTGCCATGTGTGGACATTTTTTTTTTTTAGCTTTTTACTAAAACCCAACCTCTCCCTTAACTTTGTGACCAACAGATACTAGCTGCAATTCCGTTAATTGTCTGGAATAGTCATATAATTTTAACACACACGATAAGTGATAAGTTCTCGTAGAAGCCGCTCTGTTTTTTAAAAAAATGTTTTCTCAAAGTGACCTCTCTCGCATGTACATTGGTGAGTTATCGATTGGATGTCGAGTCTTGCGAATGTGAATTTTAGATCAATCATGCCTACTCATTGAAGTGATGTGTGCAGAATCTCATTTCATAACAATCAATTCAGATTGTCCTCATGTCCATGACGATGACTTGTAAACAAAAGAACGCGTGAATCGAGTGTTTGTTCAGAATAGAGATAAGAATTACACGTTTCATTGACGAGCAACACACGCTATCTTTAGCACGGTACTTAGATCGGCGTTACCGATTTTGCATATCATTTGAGTGTCTACACGTTACGTGTACATTAACATCTTGTGATGATGTCAGCGAACAGATCCTGATTTTTTTTTTCGTCGTTGGTCGATCTTTTAGATTCTGGGAACGTAATAATTAACTCACCATTGTTAGAGTCATACGCCTTCAATATACTTTTTATGATATTAAAATATGCTTATTAATCACTTGATCATGCTTAAATAACATTTATAATTATTGAAATTACTTGAAATTTAAAATGATAAAAAATTAGAATTGCAGTAAATGACTGTAAACATTGCAACAATGTGACTTAAATAGAATAGATACACTATACTGTCAAACAGGGAACATTTTATCTGAAACACCCGGTGCAGGATTTCTATAGCACATTACCGTGTTGATTTCATGCTCGATGTGCCTCATATTAGGAATAATACCATTACAATGATATTCTAATAATATCCACACTATAAGTGGACACAAAGAAATAAAACCAAGATGATACAATGCAAAATATTTTTCATAAGATAGTGATGGATAATAACAAGAAATGAAGTGAGTAGGAAAGTGCCAGAAGACAATAGAGAATAAAAATTTTGCGGTGGCGATTGGGGCTCGAAACCGCGACTTTACTGGTATGACAACTCTACCAGGGAGAGTGTGACTCAACTGTCTGAGCTATCTGCCAATCCAAAAAAAGTGGTTTCAAACTCTATGTCTATCTTGAGCCGCTCTATCCAACTTCTTTAGGTCACGGGTTCAACACACACACACCACAAAGTTAGGTGGCCAGCATTTAAGCTTAACAGCCAATATTCTCAAAACAAACAACCAACTTACTTTCCTACTCACTTCATTTCTTGTTATTATCAACAAGTGCCTTCTCCACTCACTTTTCTGAATTAAAATTCTAAAGTTAAAAATGTTGATGTTTTGTGCATCTTTTACAGTTTTCGGGAGGGAATTCCAAACTTTAGGCCTTGAATTATTAACTGGTCTTACTGATTTTATTTTGTTTTTGTATTTTAAATAAAAAATATTCATCTTTTAGACCTAGTTTAACTTACCATGTTTTTTTTTTCTATTGTGTCATTTTCTATTGAAACAGGAACCAATACACCAGATGCTCAGACAGCATCTTCTTCATCACCAGCACCAACATCAGCACCACCGCCACCACCTCCAGATGGAGTCCCACCACCACCACCACCGCCGCCGCCTCCTCCACCACCACCACCACCACCACCACCTCCACCCCCTCCCATGTGAAAAGAGGACAGCATCTTTTGTTGCATACATAGTTGCTAGTTTGTGTTTCTTCTCTTTTTCTTGTTTTCGACTCGCATCAAATAGTTTACTTTGTTTTGCATTGTATTTATTTATTTGTTTCTTTGAGATAGTTGTCTTAAAACGGCATCAGATTTGGGATAATCTGATGCTTAAAACTGGATTTTAAGCTTAACTTATAGAATTTGAGTTAAAATAGATAAAGGGCTTCTGCTGACTCCAACTGTCATTTGCCATTAACGGTGACATTTTTTTTAAAAGCTTATATCAAATCTCAGCCACTCCCCTACCATTGTGACCAACGTAGACAAACCACAATCCTGTTACAGTGGGACCTCAGTATAACAGGTCAGGATAAAACAGGTTCTTCGTTATAACAGGGGTCTTTAAAATCCCTGTTTTTTTTCTCTCCCTCTTTGTCTTTAGTAAGATTTACCAGCTATAGCAGGACTTTCAAGAGCTTAATAATAATTGACACTTAGATGACCACGCCTCTCTGACAGTCGTCATAATGTAAACAATGGCAGGGATTGGTAAACACAACAAATTACAACAGGTTTTACTGTTATGTCTAAGTAAAATACCTACTGTTCTACTGCTTGATCAATAGAACCAACACAGAAAACTATGTGTAAACTTAAACGTTTATAATATGATAGAGAAATTTGTGTGATAACTTACTAGTCACCCATTCGGTGGTATAAAAATATTAACAATGATCAGAAAGAGGCTGATTTCATTCACATTATTGTTTATAAACAACCAACTATATTTGTCCGAACACGTTTGGTGGTGTGTCATCCAAATACAATGTAATAGCCTATATTACGCTAAGCAAAGCCTACAGCTAAAGGCAACCGAGAGCTAGGTTAGGCCTATTTCATGAATGCTCCGTGAGTTTGTGTGTGTGTGTGTGTGTGTGTGTGTGTGTGTGTGAATGTGTGTGTTTGCATGTATAGGCTACTTACTACTCTACATTATACTTTTTAAAATGGTAATTTAGGCCATTTGGGTTCTTTCCCCTTGAAATAACAGGACTCTGTTATAACGAATTTTAGGCTGGTCCCACCATCACTGTTATGTCGAGGTTCCACTGTATTTGATAAAATTTGGGTAGGCAAGTTTATGTTTTTGTATTGAGTAGAATAGATATAGTTTCATAAGCGTTACATAAACCCAAAATGTTACAATGTTGGTCATTTTAACTTAAAATTCAGTTTTTGGCATGTGACATTCGGACATTATACCAGATCCGTGAAGGTACATATTTTTTTAAAAATGTTTTTGTTCGTTTATTTGTCTATTATTATTTTTAATGCAAATGTTGCAAGATAGAATAAATAAATAACAGTGATAAAATAGAACAGAGGCTTCAATCTAATTTACAAAGACAGATGATCCAGATGTAGACGTTTTGGTTTGGGTTTCCCTTTTGTTAACAAAATACGATGAATGAGACACTAGAGAAGATTGTGTTGTTAAGCCCTAACAATGCCATTCTTCATCTCACATTTGTCTTTAGTTTGTCATTCATCGTATAATTTTGTTGACAAAGGAGAAACCCAAAACATCCACATCATCTGTCTTTGTAAATTATACTGAAGCTTCTATTCCATTTTATTACTGTTATTTTTTTTCTTGGATCTCCAAGCAGAAACATTTGCATTAGAAAACGTCCTATCCTTCAGTCTTCGTAATTTTAATTGAAGTTTCTATTCCATTTTATTATTATTATTATTAATTATCATTTTTTCTATTCACATGTGTAAGGACATATAGACAGAGAAAATACTTTTTGTCTTTACGTCTGTGACTACCAAGGCAGGGCTGTGAACTCTTTGCCAAAAAAAAAAAAAAGCAAATTTATATGCTTTTTTTCACCTTTGTTAAAATATAGGGTTTTTCTCTCAGATCAAATCTGAAAATGTTATTGTATAGTTTTTGTAGTCCTGTTTCTCAATTGGTTTATTTGCATTCTTCATGCTTCTTGCAATATATTATATCTTATCAATTAATTTGTTGATAGATTTAAGGGTTTATTTTCATTGCTTCATGATTTTATTTTTACGTTTTCCTGAAGTTCCTGGAATTTTTCACTCACACAAAATTGATTTTAAGAATTGTTTATATCCATTGTTACTCAACGGCACAGAGTGAGATGACTGAAGGGTCAGATTTTCAGATTTTACACTTTTTCTCCCAAATCTTACTCTGTTTGACAAGCACTTTTACACTTTTTCTTGTGTTCAGGTTAACAGCCCTACCTAGGATATGTCTGTCAATATTATTTTTTTGAGTGGGTGACTTTCAATACCTGCTAAGTCCCATCAGTCAGGAATAAAAATCGCTTTAAAAAAATTATGTTATTATTTAGTGACTTAAAGTTAACCCCGTCCTTACCACCCATAGGAAAATCGTCACATTAGTTACGATGCAGCCAACATTTTTCTCATTCTGATTTCTTTATACATCATAATATTTGAACCAAAATGTTTGCTATAGTTAAAGTATATTAACACTGTGTTGAAGAGCACGTTTAGCAGAAAGAAAGATGTATAGCAAGAACTAGAAACAGCTTTTGTGTTTGAGTGAAATAAATCTATTTTTGTATAGGTTGGGTGTGAAGTTTTGGGGACAATCCGGAAAATGGCCGGTAAGGAGAAAGTTAAAGAGGAAAATACTTGTCTTCTTTGTCTCATAGAACAATGCACTGAGTGTTTTAAAAGTTTTGCTTTTCCCTGCTGATTTCATTATGTTGAAAGAGATTGTTTAACTCTTTTTTTTTTTAATCTGGGTGGCACTAGCAGGTTTTAAACGTCTTCAATTTTATTGGTTTGATTCATGGCCGACTAGAGTACTATAGTTACGTCATGGTTTGATTTCTTTTCCTTATAAAATACCAATGGGCGACTAAGTGGGTCTTTTGACCTTCCATGGAGGTCACTGTTGCGGTGTCTTCTATCCCACTATATTTCCTTTTCCTAGTTGCTTTCTGTCTAGGTCTTGGATTGAGAATACTTGGTTTTGTCCTGGTCTCTCACTGTACTCTGGTGTAAAATGAGTACCTGGTAGTGGTAGTCAACAGCGTTGTCTCTGTCGGAAAAATTGTTATAATGCCTAACAGGTGTCATGTCTCATTCTACATGTTACGTGTTGCTGTTGGTCAGAGACCCTTTATAAAACTCTTTGAGCACATTTAGTGGATATTGCACTATATACAAGCTCTAGTTTTTTAATTAAACATTTTTAAAAAAATGTGTTCTATTGTACCTAACGATACCCAATTATGTAATTTGTAAATGATTTGATGCTGCAATTAAAATGAATTATTACAACAGCGTTTTGTTTCTATTTTTCTTTTCATTTTGAGTTTTCCTTTCTTTTATTTTGTTTTGTTTTTACACCACATAAAAAATCATATCTAAGCATACGCAAAGGTTCTCACAAGTTTACAAAGTACTATATTATTTAACCCTATTCCACTCCATGGGGTGGTTTTACACCCCAGCCCTATGTTTTTCACCAATAACTTTTTTATTTTTTGAGCTAGAAAGTTGAAATTTTATGTAATCGCTAATTGTTATATGACAATTGTGACCACAAAGTATCATTTATATCAGTATAATATTTTTGAGTTATATAGGTATAAAATGTCAGATACCCTATTCATATCCGATGGGGTGTAAAACCACCCCATGAAATAAAGAGAAAAAAATGGAACATTCCTATTTCAATCCTATGGGTGGTTTTACACCCCATCCTGTCTAATAGAAAATATAAGACTACACCTATTCTAATCCAAGGGGGTGGTTTTACACCCCATCCTATGTATAGAGAAAACATGAGCAACTAAATCAAATACGTATATAAAAAAAGCAATAAACAGACAAGGATTTCGTTAACCTATTTTGATAGTATTATATACATGTGTATACAAAACACACATGAAATAGAAAAACAATAACACAATAAGTAAAACTGAGACCATAATGAGTTTTATTTTTAAAAACCAAGTGAATTTTATTGAAATTAAATTTTATCTTTGGAACAGTGAAATATAACACTGTGGCAACTTTTATTTTATTTTAATTTTTGATATGTATACACGCATATCAGTTAACTTTAAAAAAAAAAACATGAAACATGAATTAAATTTTTATTTCTTCTCCTAACCAACTGGAAGAAATGAGTTTCAAATCAAAATTTAATAGGGTAACAACAAAAAATATTTCTTGTGGTTTGATTTATGTCTGACTAAAGACAAATTCAGAGGTGAAAGCAAAACTTGATTCTGATTTTTTCAATCCTTGCCATGTTTAAATTTCTCAGGAAGAAAACGTTTGACTCTACAACTGTCCCAACTCCTGTCAATCCTTGCTTTCTGAGCCATAACAAAAGCTCTTTGTCCGTGATAAAATTATCAAAAGTAATATTTCTACCACTTTTGCAATATGGCAT
>NC_088365.1:2057724-2070586 GCF_034508935.2 Berghia stephanieae
CTATTTGTTCGATTTCTTAGATTTCTTATTTGTGGTGAGGGCCCCAGACAGAGCTACTATATTCTAGTGTAGGTCTAACAAAGGCTTTGTAGCACTTTAACTTTATTTCCCTCCTGCTGTCGTATAAGTCTCTTCTGAGGAAGCCTAAGGTAAAGTTTGCCTATTTGCATATGTTTGTAACATGATCTTTCCCATTTAGTTTGTTAGTTTGTACATGTAAATTGAGTCTTTAGATGGAAGTTGCACAATAAGCCTAAAAAAGTTCAACTTTGATGTTAAAAGTGTAAGAAAAAAAAATAGCCATATCATAAGAAAACAGACCTGGTTGTTGAGGTTGTACAAAAACTTGGACACGAATACGTGAATGTTCCTCATGATTTCCAAAACATCAAGACCCTGTAGAATGATGAAAACAGAAAGTAAGATTTCAAGCCATGAATTCAGCTATATGGTCTTGTGGTATGACACTCGTCTTCAGATCGGACAGTCCTAGGTTCGAGCGGCGCATAGTTGTCTCCTTAGAAAAGGTTCTTTACTCACAGTGAGACCAGACTCAACTGTAAAATGAGTGCCTGGCCGTTAACAGCACTGTCTCTGTTGGAAAAATTGTAATATCACCTAACAGGTGTCATGTCTCATCCTACAAGTTAGGTGTTGCTGTTAGCTATGGACCCCTTGTAAAGCACTTTGAGCATGTTTAGTGGATATTGCGCTATATAAAATGGCTTTTAAAAAAAAAATAAACGACGAATTATAAGTCAAATGTTTCTTTTCATAGTCTAATTCAAATTCAAAACAGTAGATGTCTGCTTTCCACTTACAACAACTTCGATCTCAAAAAAAAAAATTGGGTTCAAAATCGTTCTCCACCAAAAACAAAATCAGTAAAAAATAAACGTTAATATATAACTTTAAATTTAAAGAGATGGACTAACGATTTTTTAAAACTATTTTTACTATTGGCTGAAGAAGGGTTTAGAGCCCAAAACGTTCCGTGTTTGGTATTTTTATGTTTTTTTGGAGTTTTTTATGTTTTTGTTTGTTTTGTTTGTTTTTTTTTTGTTTTTTTTTGTTTTTTTTTTAAATTTTTTTTTTGGGGGGGGGGGGGGGCGTGTAAGCTGTTATATTCAATTTTGAACATTAATCTTAACCCTTTAAGAATACACATATGCCACCAACCACATTTATCTGTTATTAAGTCAGAATAACAAAATAGGGAGCAGGCTCTGGTGAGAAATAAACATCTGAAAAGGTGTGTGTGAAAAAGTGTCAGATAAAGTGTCTTGTATTTTTCTTTCTGATTTGTCTCGCACTGTTTTTTTGGGGGTTTTTTTGTTTGTTTGTTTTGTTTTTTTTTGGGGGGGGGGGGGGGGGGGGGGGGGTTCTATACACATCACCATATCACGATTTTGATGTTGGCATAAGCAAGATGAAGAAATTAAAGTATCAAGTCAAAATATTAGAATTGAGGCATGAATTTTTTTCTTGGAAGAAATATGAACATATATATAACGCATTTCCACAGATTTATCATGGTCACTGCGCTTCACAATGTTTCATCTATTTCCCCAGCAGGTCATATGGAACCATATTATTTCCATTTTGTACAGTACCAGTCACCTGTTAGGCATCCTTGTTGTACTAACAAATCTTACATAGCGGCCAACTTTTCAAAGAGCTAAAACAGGACACCCTAAAGAGCACTTCCGTCATGACCCAAAATGGCAGCATGTTTGGACTATTGTAACCAATAATCTAGATTTAAAGGTGTACTCTTGATTTGTTTATTCCCTGTTTTAAGGTACAAGTCAGAAAAAATATAATCCTGAGACATGCCAGGGTCATTTCATAACATATAAAAAATTATTTGCTTAACTGGGAGAGTCCCAATTTTATTGCGACAGTTGGCCGCGATGACCTTAATATTGATTTGAGAATGATGGTCATATATTTATTAAACAGAATTAAAGCAAAAATCCAACCTGTTCTAACGTCTGACTGGGTAGATGCGACTCCATCAGCGCCAATCCGTACTTCTGCTCGGCCATGTTTTTCATCTCCCCGTACGTTTTCCAATCATGAAGAGCCACCGTCGTCAGGTTATAGAATGTCTTATTTAGATAATGCTCAACGTGGGCTGGTGAGATTGAAATATGACATTAGAAAAAAATATGTGATTTTATAAAAATGAAAATAATTCAAAGGTATTATAAAGCGCTTAACTGAAGGTGAGCACATTTTAGGTTTCACATTTTAATAAAATGATACAGAGTGATTAATAAAAAAATGCAAATGTGACCCATCATATCAAAACGGTATCATGTTGGGATGAACCAGATGTTAAAAACCCAAAATTAATACTAAACAGGGCAACAATATGAATTTTGGGTATTGGTTCCAGGATAAATCATATTTATTCTCCTCAAAAAACCATATAAACTCAACCCAAGTCTGATATTTCTGGTTATAAATTCAATTTTCAGCATATTAATCATCCCGACATAATACCATTTTGAGGCGAGGGGTCACAAATAACAACAACAGTCCAGTCTTGGATTCAACTCCTCATCACCGCAAACGTTTTTTTTCTCTTTTTTTCTTCTGGAACTTCTCAACTCACTTCATTTCTTGGTATTATCAACACAAGAGCCTGCTCCGCTCACTTTTCTGAATTGATAGTATGGTAGATTTACAGTTTAGTGCCTGAACCTTTCTGAGATTATATGTGCCTAACTGAGCAAAAAGTGGAATTCAGTTGAAAAAGTTAAGTGACTGAAGGACACTTTTAGGTCACATAAGTGCCATAGAAAAGAAATCAATACACTACACACAGACCCAGGTAGATTTACGGTTCAGTGGCCTGCTACATTCTGAGATTACTGATTTGAGTGAATAAATATCTTAATATATAAATTCAATCTTATATCTTAATCTGAAGTACAAAGAGCTTAATGTAAAGACTGAACAAAGTTGGAAATAAATAACTACAGCTTTGGGGTTTTTTTTGTAGTCCTTCAGAGCGATTATAAAATGCCAATAGAGCCGGAGTTGATCCTGGTTTCTATAGTGCGAAATGGACAAAAGCAATTGCTTACTACCATTTGGATAGGATGCTAATCTATTGCAAAGTACTTTCCATTAGATCTAACAGACCAAGCTACCCAAGCACAGCTGGGTGGACAGGAAGGTCAGGAAAAAAAATCTCAACTTCAACCAAGTTTGATTTTGGTCCCTTGCATGTGAAGCGAATGCTCTATCAACTAAGCTATCCAGACAACAGGTCTAATCCCAACATAATACTGGCTCCAAAAGGTGGGTGACAAATATGACCCTTAAGTAAATTATGTTCAATAACAGGCTTCCCATAGCTCTCTTTTGATCTCTAAGGAATCCACGGAATGAACTTACTTTTCAGATCGACAGTGCGATCAAAGAACCGAATCGGACGCAGCTTTAGGAGATGTGAGAGGTCCCGCATTCCAACTTTGAAAGGGTTGCGGTCATCGAGTTGCAAGTGCAGGTGAATGTGGAGTCTCAGGTCTGTTTCTATTGATCGACACAGTGGTTCTAATAAGTGCTGTGGATTTAATACATTTATTGTAGTTGATTTGTTTCTACAGAATAGTCATCAAAACCCTCTCCTTCTTCTCTTTCTCCTCTTTCTCCACCTCCTCCCCCTCCCCCTCTTCCTTCACATCCTTCTCCTTCTCTTCCTCTGCCTCCTCTTCCTGATGGACTACAACTTTTTCAACTTCATTCAATTCTTTCAAATATCGTTTGATGTTGATTCTTTCTAACATTGAAAATATTGGTTACATTCATATGTGACCTATGGTCTCAAAACGGTGCTTAAATTTGAATTCATAAGTCAAAAATATAAAACTTTGGTTAAGTTTTTATGTTTTAATGAGTAGAATAAATATAGTTTCATGAATAGTGTCAACCAAAAATTTAATATATCTGACAATTTTCATTTTTAATTCACTTTTTTTACATCCGCTTCACTTCGACATAATACCAAATGTCACGGATGTTTTTAAAAGAGCTTTCAATCAACATTCTATCTCAACTGTTTATTTCTATTGCATTTTCTAAATTTTCCGTTTTAATCTCTAACCAAATCCTTTTTTTTTAAATGTGTAAAAAGAGAAAAAAAAAGCCAATCAAAAATCCTTACCTCTTCCACGTTTTTGTATATTTCCTTCTCGAAAGACTCAGCCAGCTGTTTGCTGTTTTCAAGATGTCTGACTACAGCCATTGGGGGGACGCAGTCATGTAAGGCACTAAACATGTACTGAAAAACATCATTTAACAATCTCTCCTTACCGAAATGTTATACAAAAAACCCAAAAAAATGATATTTCAAACTCAATGAAAAAAGTACTGAAAAACATTATTTAACACCTTCTCCTCACTAACCAAATTCAGAATTTTTACTGAAATGTCATACAAAAAACACAAAAATTGATTTTTAAAACTCAATAAACATGTACTGAATAACATTATTAAACACTCTCCTTACTCCCATTTTCACAATTTTTACAAACAAAAAAATTTATTTTTAAAACTGAAAAGCAATAAGTACCCTAATATATTTAATTTTGTGAAGCAAACCAAGCATTGCGAAAACAGCATTAAGTTCTTGTAGATATAACAAAGATTTTTCTTCAAATATTGTGATTTACAAATTAAATTTGAATAAGAAAAAAGTTCATTACATTGTATTAAACATGACGAATTTCCTTTAGTTGTTAAGGAGAGGGTTTAAAAAATTTATTATTTATTATATGATTGTTTTTCGGTTTTTTAAAATCTATTTTATATTTACAAAGGATATTCTTAACTGTAATATGCAAAGAGCCTTTATTTACAAGAGAAGCATATCGCAATAGATATGTTCACTATCACTTTGAAACGTCTATGACTCACATGAATACGATGGGGGTCAGTGACATTTTCACAGATATCATCCAAATAAAGGGGGATAACAACACGATGCCAGAAGATAAAGCTGCAGTCACAGGCCTTACGAACACTAGGTGGAAGAAAGTTGACGGTATTGGTTGTAATCATTACAGTAACAATTGTTTTCATCAAAACAGTCTAAGAACATAGCCCCACTTAACCGAGTAGGTGACCATAGTCATAATTGCATATTATTAATACATATCTCTACAAATTTGTAGCGTTTCATTTTCTCAGCCACAGGATTTGAAATCAAGATTTGATCGAAGATCTGGGCTCAGCCTGTATACATAAATATTGTAAAATGTAATGATGCACTTACAACCAGGTGTAATTCACTGATACAATGCTATGACTAAAAACATATTTGTAACCTCATTAATACTTAATTCTTTTCATCATTTTGACCCTTACAAACTCTTTTAAATTGACAACTTGAATAGAACTGTATAGGGTGACCAAAAAATAATTTTTTATAAATATTCTATAAAATGTTTCTAAACTATTATTGTTTCATTAAAATTAAAGGAAATAAATTTACTTTTGTCTGAGGTCACAAACGGCGTCCAGACGTCTGAATACATCATCAAGGCTTTGTAACTCGTCTTCCTTGAATGCTTTCTGTGTGTGAAAATGTTTGGTGAATCAGTGAATCATAATCATGGCTGAGATCATAATTAAATTAAATCGAGATTTGGCACGATAGAGCATAGAGCATTTATTGAGCACAATATCCAATAAACGTGCTCATAGCTCTTTACAAGTGCTTTGTCAGTATAAATATTACTTATTTGTATCCCACAGCCTTCAATTCATTTGGTAATGTGTCAGGATGAAACAGATAGCACAAAAAAAGAATTTAATGTGATAAACAGAAAAATAGAACTTTAATTTTTTGCTCAATAAGAATTTGCAATCCCTCTCAATAAAACATAAACTTCCAACAAAATGTCATATTTTTGGTTATAAATTCAATTTTCATGATCTAAACCATCCTGACATTTTACTGTTTTGAGGTCTTTTTCTTCTTCTTCGTAAGTAAAGCAGCTATCATGCTGGCAACAAGCGTTGAACCGTGTTGTATGCGCTCAGAACAACTAGGAATTGTTCATGACTTGGTGTTGTCATGCACTTCTTCTGGCAGATTGTTCCATTCCTTTGTGGTTTATGGAAAGAACCTCTATTGCCTAAATGTTGTGTATGATCGGTAGATTTTGTAAGTCAAGGAGGTGGTGGATGGCATTTCATTTTACAAAAATGAGTGTTGATTTTCAAATGCTAAATTTTAAAAAACAGAAACTCCTCATTTTACAAAGATTGGATTTTATTTTTCAAATAAAAGTTTAAAATCCACCCTTTTTTTGTTTTGTTTTTGGACATGACCAATTGATAAATTCAGATCTTTGAAAATGTCATACACACTTGTTCGGATCTCTATAAATAAGATCTTATTCTTGCATCAGTTTGTTCCAAAAATATTTGCCTTTGTACTTTAATTATTTACGCATTCTGAAATGAACTCTCTTTTCAGCTGTCTTGGCATGTTCAAAATTGTTGGTAGAATACATAGGGCACTATTACAGTAAGGGGAGGAAGGGGGGGGGGGGTGTCGACAGAGAGAAAAAGCCAATTACTCATTTACACCTGAACCCCTCACAAGACCACAAAGCCATACAATAAAATCAAATTCTGATTTTACTGACCATCTTAGTTCCCACAGCCATAGCCAATTTGATAACGAGTCTTCTCTCTTTGCTTCCTGTAGAAATAAAAATGAAAGAAATATAAATCTTAGTGGCTGCCCTTCTTGATATAAAAAAACAATAGAAGCATGGAAGTGTGAAGGACATGAAAAACATTGCAAAAATGATAATCAACTTTATCAAAATCTCTTTTTTTTCACAATCTCAGGGATACAAAAAAAATTTTTCTTGTTTTAACGCGACAAAAAAGCCGTTTGTTCCGAATGAAATCAATTAATGATTTGTTTATTTATGTGTTTGATTAATTCAACTGATGTCAATGTAAAGCGCATAGTGCCTGTTTAGACAGGGTAAAGCGTTATAATAAGTGCTATTTATTATCATTATTATTATTATTATTATTATTATTATTATTATTATTATTATTATTATTATTATTATTATTATTATTATTATAGTAGTAGTAGTGGTAGCTGTAGTAGTAGTAGTAGCAGTAGTAGTAGTAGTAGTAGTAGTAGTAGTAGTAGTAGTAGTAGTAGTAGTAGTAGTAGTAGTAGTAGTAGTAGTAGTAGTAGTAGTAGTAGTAGTAGTAGTAGTAGTAGTAGTAGTAGTAGTAGTAGTAGTAGTAGTAATATAAATATCAAGCTGAAGTATGTCAACCAATGTTTATCTATTTGCAGGTCTGATAACCCAAATAGTTATGGGCTCATTGTTGTATTGAAAACACTCTCAAACCAACGCACAATATTGTCCATCACAACAATGATAAAACAAGACAATAATTGCATTTGGGTATCGGGCTTGAAAATATGTGCATGTAGATTTCAACCTATTAATTTCTATCAACGGAGCAAATTTCATATCTGAACATTTTTGTTCTTTCTCACCAGGTCCATTTAAAGCCGACTCTGCAAGCACCAAAGCAGACAAAACATCTAACCGCCTCTCGCTGTAACGCTTATCAGACATGATACGTTTCTGTAACCAAAAAAAAAAAATGTTTGATGTTAATTAAGTATTTTACAAAATTAATCTGCAACATGAAACAGTTTTTTAAAAACTTTGAACAATATTTTTTTGGAAAATATTTTTACAGGATGCGTTTCTGCAACACAAAACAGGTTCTTTTTTAATAATAAACAAGTTTTTTTTCTTACTCTGTGAAATAACAATATAACCATGCTTAATGCATTTCACAATTGTGACTCATCGTCTTAAAATAATATTATGTCATTGTGGATCACACACCAAGAAGAAATTTTAGTCAAAAAGACAAGAAATGTGAAAGTTTAGGTTTTTTTCACATTAAGACACAATATTCATTCTCCTCAATTAAAAAACATATAAAATCAACCTGATTTTCAAATGTTTTGACTACAGAATAGTCTTTTATCGCATCTAAATCACTTGAAATAATAGGGGCATTCTATTACAAGCAACACTCTCAGAATACAAAGCACTGCTTCAAATCAGAAACCAATTCACACCCGAGTTATATAATACAATATGGAGTATGATGTGGATGGTGATGGTGATATGGGGAATGCTGAAAGAGAAGGATGGTGATGGAGATACTAGGAAGATTGTTGTGGTGATGATGATGATGATAATGATGATGATGATGATGATGATGATGATGATGATGATGATGATGATGAGGGGGGAGGAGGAGGAGGAGGAGGAGGAGGAGGAGGAGAAGGAGAAGAAGGAGGATGATGTTGCTATTGTTGATGACGATGATGGTGATGATGATTATGATGAAATGTACGTGCAATTGTGTGTATGTGTATATGTCAATATATTTTACTATGCATGTAAATTGTAATAGCACATGTAACCAAATGACAAATTGACACTATTTTGAGGACAATAAAGATATTATTATTATTATTATTATTATTATTATTATTATTATTTATTTTATTATTATTATTATTATTAATTATTATTATAATTATTATTATAATTATAATTATTATTATAATTATTATTATAATTATTATTATTATTATTATTATTATTATTATTATTATTATTATAATAATTATTATTATTGTTATTATTATTATTATTATTATTATCATTATTATTATTATTTATTATTATTATTATCATAATTTATTATTATAATTATTATAATTATTATAATTATTATTATTATTATTATTATTATTATTATTATTATTATTATTATTATTATTATTATTATTATTATTATTATTATTATTATTATGAGTCAAGTAGGGTACTCAGCCAGGTAATTTCATTCTGAGACAAAGATGGAAAATAAGAGTTTAGTTAGTTTTTAAGTTTTTAAATAAATAAATAATGAATAGCGCCTAGACATCCACATTAATTGTGCTCTGCGGCGCTTTACATTAGAAACTGAAAGGGTCAACAAATTCATCACTTACTTTAGCAGTGGCAATGCTACTGAGAGCCTTGAAGGTGAGATGTTGCACAATGTGGTTGATAGACTCTGCTACCAGCATAGTACGACGGTGAAAGGTGTGCTCTATAGACTGTGGAGTAAATTATTATTTCAAACAATAAGTTTATGTTACAGTAACTGCTGAACTGTATAAAGAAATGATATGTGTAAAGTCTAATGTCATTGACATCCGAGTACAGACCACCTACAGACCACTCTGCTACCAGCATAGTACGACGATGAAAGGTGTGCTCTATAGAATGTGGGAGAAATTATTATTTCAAACAAATAAGTTTATGTTACAGTAACTGCTGAACTCGTATAAAGAAATGATATGTGTAAAGTCTAATGTCATTGACACCTGGGTACAGACCACCTAGAGACCACTATGCTACCAGCATAGTACGACGATGAATCAGAAAGGTATGCCCTATATACTGTTCATAAATAAGTTTATGTTACAGTAACTGCTGAACTCATATAAATGAAATGATATGTGTAAAGTCTAATGTCATTGACACCTGGGTACAGACCACCTATAGACCACTATGCTACCAGCATAGTACGACGATGAATCAGAAAGGTATGCCCTATATACTGGTTCATAAATAAGTTTATGTTACAGTAACTGCTGAACTCATATAAATGAAATGATATGTGTAAAGTCTAATGTCATTGACATCCGAGTACAGACCACCTAGAGACCACTCTGCTACCAGCATAGTACGAAGATGAAAGGTGTGCTCTATAGACTGGTCATAAATAAGTTTATGATACAGTAACTGTTGAACTCGTATAAAGAAATGATATGTGTAAAGTCTAATGTGATTGACATCCGAGTACAGACCACTACAGACCACTCTGCTACCAGCATAGTACGACGATGAAAGGTGTGCTCTATAGAATGTGGGAGAAATTATTATTTCAAATAAATAAGTTTACGTTACAGTAACTGATGAACTCATATAATATCTATCCTCTTTAACTCACTCAATCCTAGAGATTTTTCTTACTTTTCGAAATTGGAAAAATGTATTAAAAAATGAGCATGTATCTACATAATATATAGTTTTCTTCAACTATAATTAACAGACAAAAACTACAAACATTAGCTTTATAATTGTCTCAGAAAAATGTAATAAATAGGCATGAGGTATAAGTAACCCGGGTAAACAATGGATATAGTCGGTGTCAGGGTTGAGTGAGTTAATATGTCTGTGTGTTACCATTATTGTTTAGATGTAAATTTTTTTTTATATCATTTTTTTCTAATGTTGTTTTGTCTGTTTGAAAAGAGATACAAACCTTGAGTAGTTCCACCAGTCTGCAGAGTGAGAGAACAGCAGTCTTGGTCATCGGTTTGCTAAGGGCTACGTGTAAGTTCATGATTGTACGCACGAGATGACTGATGTTGTGAGCATGAAGAAGACCCTGAGAAAATAGATTTATCATCATCATCATCATCATCATCATCATCATCATCATCATCATCATCATCATCATCATCATCAACATCATCGTCGTCGTCGTTGTTGTTGTAGTTGTTATTATTATTATCATCATCATCATCATCATCATCATCATCACCATCATCATCATCATCATCATCATCATCATTATTATTATTATTATTATTATTATTATTATTATTATTATTATTATTATTATATTATTATTATTATCATCATCATCATCATTAGCATCATCATCATTATTATTACCATTATCATTATTATCATTATCATTATTATTATTATTATTATTATTATTATTATTATTATTATTATTATTATTATTATTATTATTATTATTATATAGAATAAATTATACCCGCAATGAAATTTAAATGTCAAAAAGTACTGACTATTTTTTTTTTTAAAATAATAAATTGTATGAATAACAACTGGAACTTCATCTTGCATATCCATACCTGTATAAAGAGAAACACACCGACCATTCAAATCTTCCATCAGAGTCCCCCCTCTAGCCATGTTGGATTCCATTCGTACCATCCATGCAGACACAGCAGCGCTGTAAGTTTGGGTCTCCCTTCAAACCAAATTCAGAAAATAAAGATTGGATAGCATGAGATAACATTTACTTCTACACAATGAAAGATGGTGACGTCATTCAGCACTTTGAATGCCTGTTGGGTGTTAAGTTCTCATTAAATCATATCGAACAGATTATAAATGATTAAGTTTTGTGTGTTGACCAATTAATCTGGCAGACAGAACAGGTGAACATTTTACTTAATGCATCGTCGTTAATAGAGCTCTATTAATGAATGCGGTTTTTGTTATTACGTGGTATGAAATTCACCTTCGGATCTTTAGATCCCTGGTTTGACTCCCATTGTGGGTGACTTGACTTGACTTGAACTTAGATGCCTTTCGCGTCTCGACCGAAAGATCGGGTCGCCTTGGCTGTTTCCAGTATTTCCTGTGTGAGGTGTCTCCAATATTGCAGTCCACATCAGGTAAAAATTAAAGATTCCACACAGTGAATAAATGGAAACATAAGACTATCCACTGAGCCGAAGCTCAATGTCAACAGGTGTCAGCCATGATGTCCGCATTGTGGGTGACAAACAGTTAACTCTTTCTAAAAGGCTCCTTAATCACATTCCTTCAATGTACTCAGGTATAAAATGAGTACCCGCTGTTGTCTCTGTCAACAAAATTGTAATTTTGCCTTACAAATATCAAGTCTTGTACTACATGTTAAGTGTTTCTGTTGACTTGAAATCCCTTGCAAAAAACTTTGTTCAGATTAAGTGGCTTTTTTTTTTTTTTAAAGCTCGGGATTTAATGAGGCTATTTTTTAAATTTATTTTTTTAACAATCCTTTTATCTGTCTCTTTGTTAGATTTTGTATAATTAAAACATGACTTTCTAGTCGTCAGATGAAAATCCAAGTATCACTTTTTGTGACCAACCGAGTCAAACGTAGTATTAACTTAGGATGAAGCTGATGCCCCAAAAAATGAATTTAAACTTTAAATGATCAGAATTTGGAAATTTTTGAGTAGTGCACTTGAAGAAAGTATTTTTGATATAAAAATAAAAATTTTAAAATATTATATGAACATATACATAGCACATTTCCGTGGATTTACTATTCTCAATGCGATTAGTCATTCCTCCAGCAGACCATGTGAAACAATAATATTATGGCGTACTAATTACCAATCTCATATTTTTTTCCCCTAAAAAATCATATTTTCAACATCAGCAATTATCCAAATTCTAAACGTAATATTCACTTAATATTCACTGAATTAATGAAACTTATCGAGCTGGTGGAGGGAAGGAAAATCATGTAATTCATTTTGCAAATAATTTGTCTGGCTACTCAGAGCAAGCTGAGGACTGTATTTAATAACATACTTTAACTCTTCCATTTTTATTATTTTCCCTCCCCCTTTTGTTACAAATCCTGAATTTTTGCATATAAATAGCATATTTTGGTCAAACATTTTCATATTATCATATTCATGACCTCAAATTAAAATATGAGAAATAATACAAGTTGGCAGGTCTGTAAGAGGTCTGCTATTCACTAACCAATCAAAAATATAAAATTCTGTCATTATTTTGTCTTAAAATGATAGTACTCTTAAGCTCAATTTTTTTTTCTTCACAATTCCCTTCTATTGAATTTACAATCCATACAGTTAGTTACGCCTGTCATTCTTATGCATGTAGTTTATAAGAATTATGAAGAGCTAAAGATTTTCCCTTTGTACTTTTCATATCATTGG
>NC_088365.1:2073186-2080631 GCF_034508935.2 Berghia stephanieae
ATAATAATAATAATAATAATAATAATAATGATGATGATGATGATGATGATGATGATGATGATGATGATGATGATGATTACAATAGACTTATAACTTTACCATGACAGTACCTACATCATCTATAAGTTATGTGTTTCTATTTTCACTCTACAGGCAATGCTATGGGTTATATTCGCATGATCCGATCAGGTGGCCTCCACTGCTGCAGCAATGCTATTCGATTCATCCCAGACCTGGAGGACATCGTCAGCTTTGAGGATTCCGTCAAAGAGGATGAGCTGACGCCAGAGACTCAAGCCTCAGCAAAGTTGGTGTTTAACTCTCTCCTTAGCAACCATTTTTTGTATTTTCCCAGAATGGCAGGCAGGCTTATCCAGCAGGAAAAATTGCTTTTTTAAACTCAAACAATCTCTCTACAAAACAACTTTATGTTCTTTTTAATTAAACAAAGATCATTGTGATGTGCAAAATAAATCTGAATAAGAAAAACGTATATTGTGTCGTAACAAATGTGACGATTTTGCTGTAAGGAGAGGGTTGAAAGTGAAAAAAAAAGATGAAATAGCGCCTTTCAGAGCCATAAGACTCATAGAGTCAGAATGTATCCTAGTTTCATTAGTGTTAAGTGGACAATAGTAATTGGCATTTTTTTCCCCGTGAAGTGTTTGGCAATTGATTTTTTAATTTTTTTTATTTTTTTTTTCAAATTAAATCTGACAATTTAAGGCTGGTTATGATTTGTAAATTAACACTAGACTTTAAACAGTATACTTTAGACATAGCTGTCAATTGTCCTGATAAAATCAGAACTGTCACAATTTGGAAATATGTTTATATTAATGGAAATAGCCATTGCAGGTCCCATTATTTTTTGACAAGCAAATTAAAAACAAGGAACAGATAAATAGAGAGTAATTAAAATAATCTTTAATATTAATCAATCTCAATCTAGATTCTATTTTATAATAGTCCAAACATACTGCTATTTTGGGTCATGATGTTAGCACAGTAAAGGTGTCCCTTTTTAGCTCTCTGAAAAGTTGGCCGCTATGTTAACTCACTCAACCCTAACACCGAATATATCCGTAGTTTACCCGGGTTACTTTTACCCCATGCCTATTTATTACATTTTTCTGAGACAAATTATAGGTGTAGTATCAAAGCTAATGTTTTTAGTTTTTACATGTTAATGAAAGTTGAATAAAACTGTCTATGTACATACATACTCATTTTTAATATGTTATTTTTTCCAATTTTGAAAAGTAGAAAAAATCTCTAGGATTGAATGAGTTAATATGCGATGCTCTCACTGAGGCTAATTGTTTTTTAATGCTTTTCTTTTTATTTCCAGAATTCTCGACAATGTCATCAGCAATCTAGCCAAAAACTTTGCCGAGGGAACTGAGTATTTTAAGGTAATGCATTCTTTTTCATATTAGTTTTGATTTTTTTCTGTAATTTGTGACGCATCGTCGCAATCTGGTTTTTGAACAGTGAATTTTTTTTACTTAATATAAATCAGAAATAAGAAATTTTAGTTGTTTTTTTTTAACTTAAGATCTTTATCATTTCTCCTCAATAAAAGATATAACCTTAATTGATGGTGTAGCAGATAAGAGCACACACATAATATGCTAGAATGAGATTGAGATCCAAAGATTGCAGGTTCAAGCCCATGTCCTAACACTTTATAAAAATAAGTAGAATGGGACCTAGAAGTCATGACCTAGATGTAGTCCCAACCCTTTTGGAGTGTAAAGAAATTTGGAACCAAAACATTAGTTCGAGGACTGTTTTTTTTTTCTCTGAAGATTTTGCTTTAGCTCTTTAAATTACTGCACTTTGATTGTCCTGGATACATCAACAAAATGCTTGATTTCTACATCCTACTGAGAAACTTTCTATCAAATTCTGATAATTGCATTCTTGTGAAGCCAAAAAATGACTCGCAAAATCAGTAACCATTATCTGGAATATTTGCCACCTATTTTTCCAGAACTGCCTTCCAAAACGTGTCAAAGGCAGTAATACTAAGACTTCTTCCAGAAATATTTTAAAATCTTTCTGCAACATTATGGAAGTATTTTGCTTAATCTTTATTTGTATGTTTGAGTTTCTAATGTTACGTTACTGTTAAGTGTTGTAAGCTTGTTGAAATATGGAGGTAAGACGCCAAAGGAGAACTATGTCTTATTAAATTACTAAGTATTTTTTATTTTTTATTTTTGTTATAGATGCTGGTGGATATTTTTGCTCCAGAGTTCCGCAATCCGAAAAACATGCATTTGAAAAACTTCTTTGTTATCCTTCCACCTCTTGTGAGTTTTGAATTCTATGTTTTGAATGTCAAAGGTTATTGACTTATGAAGAAATGATGATAATGATGGTGATGATGAAGAGGCTGATGATGATGATGATGATGATGATGATGATGATGATGATGATGATGATGATGATGAAGATAATTATGATAATAATGATAATTATAAATCCTTATTGTCCACAGTATGGAAATTTCAATGATTGTGATCGCTCAAATATAGTACGCTTCTAAATGTGTGAATATTATGATATAGTCATGGAAACAAAAGTTAATAAATCACAATACACAGAGCCATCCTTCATAGATTAATACTATAGTGACTTCATGTTTTTAATGTCTTGAAATAGGCTTCAACAGTTGTGATGTCACTTCCCTCGTAATGACGCATAGTAACTTAGCAACTGGTTCTAAACTATCGGGAAAATGGCAGACACCCTCATGAAATACTTCTCCGATGAGCATAAAAGTGTATCCAGAGGAGAAAAACGTTATAAATCTGATCATGTTTTGACTTTTATACATTCTGATCACATGACATGTGAAAACTAGCCTGCATGAAGAATAAAAAGTACTGATTTTCTTTGTTTAGAACCAAGCTGCTCATTGCTAGGCGGACGTGACATCCGACTATTGAATCCTATTGACACTGATTACAAATTTATACATCTCCAAGAACTTTACTCACTGACTTTATGACAATTATAGTAATTATTACGGTAATGATGAGTTGTTGTTAATAATACCTTCTTTTTTTTTCTTTGTTAGTACACATTTTCGTTTGAGCACAATTTTTTTTTATCTTTTAAAAATCAACAATGAAGATATTAGTTCTCAAGGATGTTGTACACTGAGAGCTTAAGAGGGAATAACTCTAACATGGTGTCAGAAAATTTAACTAAATTTTATAATGATAGTTTCAGAAAAAAGAGGAACTTTGCTTTGGCGAAAATGGAATCTAGAACTTGAGCGTCATAGGGTTGGTGAATGAATTTTAAAACAAAAGAAATAGAGAGAGGGGAGGGGGGGGGGGGGGTTAAAAAAATAAACTCTTTCCACCAGGTGGTCTGTTCAATATTTGAATTGATTTTCCCTTTCAATTTAGACCATCAACTATGTAGAACATTCCATCTCATGCAAGGAGAAGATGAATAGGAAGAACAAAGTCGGTGCTGCTTTTACAGATGATGGCTTTGCTATGGGTTAGTGTGATGAGTTTCATCATCATCGTCATCATCATCTTCTTCTTCTTCTTCTTCTTGTTCTTGTTCTTCTTCTTCTTGTTCTTCTTGTTCTTGTTCTTCTTGTTCTTCTTCTTCTTCTTCTTCTTGTTCTTGTTCTTCTTCTTCTTCTTCTTCTTCTTCTTCTTCTTCTTCTTCTTCTTCTTCTTCTTCTTCTTCTTCTTCTTGCTTCTTCTTGTTCTTCTTTTCTTCTTCTTCTTCTTCTTCTTCTTCTTCTTCTTTCTTCTTCTTCTTCTTCTCTTTCTTCTTCTTCTTCTTTCTTCTTCTTCTTCTCTTCTTCTTTTCTTCTTCTTCTTCTTCTTCTCTTCTTCTTCTTCTTCTTCTTCTTCTTCTTCTTCTTGTTCTTCTTTCTTTTCTTCTTCTTGTTCTTCTTCTTCTTGTTCTTCATCTTGTTCTTCTTGTTCTTCTTGTTCTTGTTCTTGTTCTTGTTCTTGTTCTTCTTCTTCTTCTTCTCTTTCTTCTTCTTCTTCTTCTTCTTCTTCTCTTCTTCTCTTCTTTCTTCTTCTTCTTCTTCTTCTCTTTTCTTCTTCTTCTTTTCGCAACTAAACAATTAGAATAATTTTTACCACAAGAGAAGTTAAAAAAAACTTTTTTTTTGGTCACTGCAGCCAATGGTTGGATCATCTTGTTATATTTTTGATACTCTTATTTATCCAAAGAAAAAAATATCATTATTTTTTTGAAGATATGATTTTTAGTGTAATGTCTTATTGTACAGCTTAAAAAGAAAGGATATGTTCATATATCCTGGTTATCCTGGTTTGTGGTCATGTGGTATGACACTCAACTTCGTACCAGTATGTCCCTGGTTTGAGTCTCGTTCTGGGTGGTGTAAAAATGAGTCCTTGGATATAATTCTGTACTCATATTCTTTTAATTGACTCAGGTGTAAAACAATTACGAGAATGGAACTAGCGTGTCATTCCCCCCCCCCCCCCCCCCCCCCCCAAAAAAAAAAACAAAACAAAAACCAAAAATAAACCTATTGTAACATTGCCTTGCAGGTATCATTTCTCACCCTACATGCTGACTTGCTTTTTGATTGGGACCTCTTGTAAATCACTTTGAACACGACAAGAGCATGTTGCCCTTTATATAATAGCTCATGTTTTTTATTTTTTATCATTCCGCCCCCCCCCCCCCTGCTTTTAATGATTCCAGGCGTGGCCTACATCCTCAAACTGTTGGACCAGTATCATGAGTTTGATTCCCTCCATTGGTTCCAGGCTGTCAAAGACAAGTTCATCAAGGACAAGGTAACTTCCGATGCTCTATGACACCACAATTTCAACAGATCATATGTGACCTGTCATCTCAAAACGGGTTTTATTTCCGTTTAAGCCTTGTGTCAGAAACTTGATTTAAAGATAAAATGACAAGAAAAGTTGAATTTTTGTTTTATTTTAGTGTGCGGCTATGTTGTCTTGTGGTAAGACACTCGCTTTCGGACTGGAAGGTCCTGGGTTTGAGCCTCGCTCGAAGCATAGTTGAGTCCTTGGAAAATTCTCTTTACTCACATTCTCTCACCGTACTCAGGGGTAAAATGAGTACCTGGCCGTTAACAGCGGTGTCTTTGTCCGAAAAATTGTAATATCGCTTAACAGGCGGCATGTCCCGTCCTACATGTTAAATGTTGCTGTTGACCAGGGACCCCTTGTAAAACGCTTTGAGCTCATTTAGTGGATGTTGCGCTATATAAAGCTCAATTTTTAAATGGCTAGTAATCAGGTGTAAAATGAGTTCCTGACCTGTTAGTCAGTTCTGATCAATAGGTGGCAGCGCATGTTGATCAGTACTGACGAACAGGCACTGGCGCCCATTGGTCAGTACTGACTAATAGCCCTAGCCTTTTTAAATTTTTAAATATCTTAAGCATTGTTTAGTTTTAAATTTCAGACTGTTCCATGTTTTTCCATAATTCGTGTTTCCATGTTTTCGTTATATCACAGGAGCAGGTCACCAAACCTGGATCAGGAAGATCAGATGAAAAACTGCAACAGACTGTGTCACTCACGCTCAAAACGTCTTGACCAATACTTGATGGTAAGTACTGATATATTGATTGGGGACCAATCATCTCAAAATAGTGTTAACTCACTTAACCCTAACACCGACTATATCCGTAGTTTACCCTGGTTACTTTTACTCCATGCCTATTTATTTCATATTTATGAGACAAATTATAGGCGTAGTATCAAAGCTAATGTTTTAGTTTTTGCATGTTAATGATAGTTGAATAAAACTATCTATGTACGTGCTCATTTATTAATACGTTGTTTTTTTTCAATTTCGAAAAGTAGCAAAAATCTCTAGGATTGAGTGAGTTAAGTCGGGTGAACCTCATATTTAAAATTCGATATTGAATTCACCAGTTCATTGCTGTACTCTGGAAATGCACAATATTAAAAAATTTGGCCAGAAATGACTCTCATCTTGGAAAAATCTCTCAAACCTGGAGGTCCCAGGTTTAAGAGTTTTTGCCAAGATGAGGGGTCATTTAAATCGATCGGGTGAGGCCCCAGGTTTGACAGTTTTAAAAATGATCGATATTTGAAGGACGAGTTATCTGGCCAATTTTTAAAATACGTGTCTGTCCAGAGTATGGCAGTTAACCATTAAGGGATAAAGTTTGTGTTAAAATAAATATGCCTTCATCGAGTAGAATGATTTTTTTTGTTTGTTTTGTTTTGTTTCTTTGGTTTTGTTTTTTTGTTGTTTTTTTGTTGTTTTGTTTTGTTTTTTTTTGTTTTTTTTTTGGGGGGGGGGGGGTTGTTTGTTTTTTTATACTTAAAAAGACTTTAATTTTATATTTCTGATTATTTTAACACTTTAATCTGGGATTTAAACATTTTTTTTCATCAAGTAATATCAGATTAAGTTGATGGGTCACATGAATGTTGGAGATGTCAGGAATGTTAATTCATCAATTTTTATCATCTTTTAAAATATTTTCAGTAAGATGATCTGGGAGTCGAGAGGGGATCTGCCATATTGTCGAAAGAAAAAATGTAAAAAAAAAAAAGAAGAAGAAGAAGAAAGAAGGAAAAAATTATTTTTAAAAATTCAAAAACAAAAACAAAAAATATGACCCCAGAAAAAGAACCCTTCTCTAATTACGTCATAAGCTGAAGTTTACGAATTACTCATTGCCTTCATTAAGATAAATTGTGGAGCAGGTAACGGACGAAGATAAAATTCTGAAAAGGTGTGTTTGAAACAGAGCCAGACAAAGGAGAAAGAAAGTACAAGAAAAGAAAAAAAAAACATCCCAAAAAATCAGCCTCCCCCAATACAGGCAGCCTGATTATTTTGGAATTTTTTTTTTTCTTGTATTTTTCTTTCTTCTTTGTCTGGCACCGTTTCGTACACACCTTTTTCAGATCTTTATCTTCATTAACTCTAACACCGACTATATCCATAGTTTTACCGGGGTTACTTTTACTCCATGCCTATTTATTACATTTTTATGAGACAAATTATAGGCGTAGTATCAAAGTTAATGATTTTAGTTTTTGCATGTTAATGGTAGTTGAATAAAACTATCTATGCACATGCTCATTTTTAATACATTTTAACCCATTTTGAAAAGGAGCAAATATTATCTCCAGGATTGAGTGAGTTAAGATAACGACTTTTCTTTATTTCGTAGGAGTACGAGTTGCTATTCTACTCCCTGAGCAGTGCCAGGATATTCTTCAGGCTGATTTGACAGCAGCAGAGAGAGAAAGAGAACTCGGAGAATAAAGAGAAGGTGAGTTATTCTATTATTCTATTCCAATCTGTTGCACACTGTTTTAAATCACAAATTTTATTCTATTTTCAAACTCATTGAAAGTGTTGCAATGAAAATGATAACATTTGTGTCTTTTAAAGAAAAAAAAAAG
>NC_088365.1:2080731-2100731 GCF_034508935.2 Berghia stephanieae
GCTTTCGGACTGGAAGGTCCTGGGTTTGAGCCTCGCTCGAAGCATAGTTGAGTCCTTGGAAAATTCTCTTTACTCACATTCTCTCACCGTACTCAGGGGTAAAATGAGTACCTGGCCGTTAACAGCGGTGTCTTTGTCCGAAAAATTGTAATATCGCTTAACAGGCGGCATGCCCCGTCCTACATGTTAAATGTTGCTGTTGACCAGGACCCCTTGTAAAACGCTTTGAGCTCATTTAGTGGATGTTGCGCTATATAAAGCTCAATTTTTAAATGGCTAGTAATCAGGTGTAAAATGAGTTCCTGACCTGTTAGTCAGTTCTGATCAATAGGTGGCAGCGCATGTTGATCAGTACTGACGAACAGGCACTGGCGCCCATTGGTCAGTACTGACTAATAGCCCTAGCCTTTTTAAATTTTTAAATATCTTAAGCATTGTTTAGTTTTAAATTTCAGACTGTTCCATGTTTTTCCATAATTCGTGTTTCCATGTTTTCGTTATATCACAGGAGCAGGTCACCAAACCTGGATCAGGAAGATCAGATGAAAAACTGCAACAGACTGTGTCACTCACGCTCAAACGTCTTGACCAATACTTGATGGTAAGTACTGATATATTGATTGGGGACCAATCATCTCAAAATAGTGTTAACTCACTTAACCCTAACACCGACTATATCCGTAGTTTACCCTGGTTACTTTTACTCCATGCCTATTTATTTCATATTTATGAGACAAATTATAGGCGTAGTATCAAAGCTAATGTTTTAGTTTTTGCATGTTAATGATAGTTGAATAAAACTATCTATGTACGTGCTCATTTATTAATACGTTGTTTTTTTTCAATTTCGAAAAGTAGCAAAAATCTCTAGGATTGAGTGAGTTAAGTCGGGTGAACCTCATATTTAAAATTCGATATTGAATTCACCAGTTCATTGCTGTACTCTGGAAATGCACAATATTAAAAAATTTGGCCAGAAATGACTCTCATCTTGGAAAAATCTCTCAAACCTGGAGGTCCCAGGTTTAAGAGTTTTTGCCAAGATGAGGGGTCATTTAAATCGATCGGGTGAGGCCCAGGTTTGACAGTTTTAAAATGATCGATATTTGAAGGACGAGTTATCTGGCCAATTTTTAAAATACGTGTCTGTCCAGAGTATGGCAGTTAACCATTAAGGGATAAAGTTTGTGTTAAAATAAATATGCCTTCATCGAGTAGAATGATTTTTTTTTGTTTGTTTTGTTTTGTTTCTTTGGTTTTGTTTTTTTGTTGTTTTTTTGTTGTTTTGTTTTGTTTTTTTTTGTTTTTTTTTTGGGGGGGGGGGGGTTGTTTGTTTTTTTATACTTAAAAAGACTTTAATTTTATATTTCTGATTATTTTAACACTTTAATCTGGGATTTAAACATTTTTTTTCATCAAGTAATATCAGATTAAGTTGATGGGTCACATGAATGTTGGAGATGTCAGGAATGTTAATTCATCAATTTTTATCATCTTTTAAAATATTTTCAGTAAGATGATCTGGGAGTCGAGAGGGGATCTGCCATATTGTCGAAAGAAAAAATGTAAAAAAAAAAAAAGAAGAAGAAGAAGAAAGAAGGAAAAAATTATTTTTAAAAATTCAAAAACAAAAACAAAAAATATGACCCCAGAAACGAACCCTTCTCTAATTACGTCATAAGCTGAAGTTTACGAATTACTCATTGCCTTCATTAAGATAAATTGTGGAGCAGGTAACGGACGAAGATAAAATTCTGAAAAGGTGTGTTTGAAACAGAGCCAGACAAAGGAGAAAGAAAAGTACAAGAAAAGAAAAAAAAAACATCCCAAAAAATCAGCCTCCCCCAATACAGGCAGCCTGATTATTTTTGGAATTTTTTTTTTTCTTGTATTTTTCTTTCTTCTTTGTCTGGCACCGTTTCGTACACACCTTTTTCAGATCTTTATCTTCATTAACTCTAACACCGACTATATCCATAGTTTACCGGGGTTACTTTTACTCCATGCCTATTTATTACATTTTTATGAGACAAATTATAGGCGTAGTATCAAAGTTAATGATTTTAGTTTTTGCATGTTAATGGTAGTTGAATAAAACTATCTATGCACATGCTCATTTTTAATACATTTTTACCCATTTTGAAAAGGAGCAAATATTATCTCCAGGATTGAGTGAGTTAAGATAACGACTTTTCTTTATTTCGTAGGAGTACGAGTTGCTATTCTACTCCCTGAGCAGTGCCAGGATATTCTTCAGGGCTGATTTGACAGCAGCAGAGGAGAAAGAGAACTCGGAGAATAAAGAGAAGGGTGAGTTATTCTATTATTCTATTCCAATCTGTTGCACACTGTTTTAAATCACAAATTTTATTCTATTTTCAAACTCATTGAAAGTGTTGCAATGAAAATGATAACATTTGTGTCTTTTAAGTAGAAAAAAAAAAGTAAACTCAACACCCCCCCCCCCCCCCCCCAAAAAAAAAAACCAACAAAAAAACAAAAAAAAAACCCACAAACAAACAAACCCCAAATCCTCCTAAAAACAAGACAAAACCCAAAAACCAAAAGTGAAAAAAAAAAATCACATTAAATTTATAAGGTAAAGATAAAATAGCCTAATGCTGAAAAAAAAAAGAATGTAAATGTGAAGGAAATAGAAAAAAAAAAAAGAAGGCAGCTGAAGAATGTATTTTATATACTTGAGCAAATATGGTCTATATAGCTGTCGCTTGCTTTGTTAAAGCAGATTACTATATAATTTTTAACAAACATTTAGTAGATGAAATTTACAAGTTAATGAGTGAACTCACATCATAATGTCATTTAACCAGTGGAGGATATTGAAAGAAAATTTTAGAAAATCTACAACCGTTTTTTGTTTTTTTTCTTTCTTTCTTTCAGAGAGCAGTAACCAAACAGATTCGAACTCAGCTAGTGGAAGTGCAGCAGGTATGTAGTTGAATGGAAAATGGGGGGTTCATTTTTGCGTAAACTTTCAATAAATTGTGAATAGTTTAGTTTGAGATTACCTTCATTAATTTCACAACCATAGGATAGTGACGTATATGACGGAAAAGTAGAAAACAGTAAGGGCTGCCTGAAGCCGGTGATCGAAAAATACTAACGAAAGAGTGAAAATGGAAAGGCTTCGTATGGGAACAAAACAGACAATGGACGTTTCGGGTACAAACCCTTCGTCAGCACAACAATACACAAATAAACGTGGAAAACAAATAAAATATAATGAAAAATAACTTGTATCGTCTGTACTCAATGGTGGTTGCAGTATGAATGAAATGTTAGCGTGGCGTGGGTAGAGGATAGGGTGCCCCAGGGGGGTGATCTAATTGATAAGCAAAGGTCAGCGTCAGGGAACAGAACTTTCCAGACTATAATGGAAGATAAAAGACATATTGGTAGTAGTAGTAGTAGTAGTAGTAGTAGTAGTAGTAGTAGTAGTAGTAGTAGTAGTAGTAGTAGTAGTAGTAGTAGTTGTAGTAGTAGTAGTTGTAGTAGTAGTAGTAGTAGTAGTAGTAGTAGTAGTAGTAGTAGTAGTAGTAGTAGTAGTAGAACGCTGTAGTGGAACAGTAAGGGGGGGGGGGGGGGGGTTGGAGGGGGCGAGGTGAAAGGGTCACGGCGGAGGTGGGGGGGGGGGGGGTTGTTGGATGAGCGAAGGTCGAATCTTCGCGAAGGAACGATGCGATAGTAAAGTGGAATACACCAATAAATAGATAGATGGATAGGCAGATAGATAGGTAGATGGTCAGAAAAGAGGGGAGAGAAGAGAGAGAGAGAGAGAGAGAGAGAGAGAGAGAGAGGAGAGAGAGAGAGAGAGAGAGAGAGAGAGAGAGAGAGAGATTAATAAAAGAAAAAAAAAAGGAAAAATAAAAATTAAAAAAAAAAAAATAAAAAATAAAAAAAAAAAAAAAAATAAAAAAATAAAAAAAAAAAAAAAAGGGGGGCGGGGGGGGGGGGGGGGGGGTGGGGTTGGTTTGAGGCGGACCGGTAGAGAGGGGAATCAGAGAGAGAGAGAGAGGGGGGGAGGGAGAAAGAGGGAGGGGGGGGGACAAAGAAAGAAAGAAAGAAAAGAAAGAAAGAAAGAAAGAAGAGAGAGAGAGAGAGAGAGAGAGAGAGAGAGAGAGAGAGAGAGAGAGAGAGAGAGAGAGAGAGAGAAAGGGTGGAGGGGAGGTGAGAGAGGGCGAGTAAACAGCCGAGTGATAGCTGGGTCTATATGTGTATTAATGGATGAAAAAGTGGATGATTGGACACAATGAGAGAGAGCTAGGAAGGTAGATGACTATGAATCGGTGGATAATCAGTAGATAGATAGCTAGCTAGCTAGCTAGCTAGATACATAGATAGATAGATAGATAGATAGATAGATAGGTAGGTAGGTAGAGTTGTACTTTTAGTAGTATGAACAGTAGTAGTAGTAGTCGTAGTAGTAGTAGTGGTAGTAGTAGTAGTAGTAGTAGTAGTAGTAGTAGTAGTAGTAGTAGTAGTAGTAGTAGTAGTAGTAGTAGTAGTAGTAGCAGTAGTAGTAGTAGTAGTAGTAGTGGTAGCAGTAGTAGTAATAGTAGTAGTAGTAGTAGTAGTAGTAGTAGTAGTAGTAGTAGTAGTAGTAGAAGTAGTAGTAGTAGTAGTAGAAGTAGTAGTAGTAGTAGTAGTAGTAGTAGAAGTAGTAGAAGTAGTAGTAGTAGCAGCAGCAGTAGCTGTAGTGGCAGAAGTGAGAGCAGCAGTGGTGATGAATATGGGTGACGTTGACATCTAGTGGTGGTCAATCCTGGTGTTGAGTCCGCGTGGAGTCAGCGTTCCCAACAACTTGATCAGGTGAGTTTCCCTACGTCGACGGGCGGAAGTGTCCGAATGGCAAAAAACTGAGCACACACACACGCACACACTGTACATCGCAGTGGTCTGGCAGATTGAAGTGTCTGGCCACTGCTGTGTCTGCACAGTTCGATATGTCACGCAAGTGCTGCACGAATCTGTCACCCAGCCTCTTTCCGGTCTCACCAACGTAAGCAATCCCACACAGGGAGCACGTAATCGCATAGACTAGATTACGGTCAGTGCAAGTAAACGGCCGCCTGATGTCCCAAATCTTGTCTGGAAAGCTGACTCTGTCATACTCCCACAGGTGCCCACAAGTCTTGCATCGGGGTCGCATACACGATCTGGCTTTAGGTCCATCCCTAGGTATGGGTTCCAGGCGGCTTCTGACCAGGAGATCCCTCAGGTTACGATCCCGTCGATATGCTACCAACGGGGGTTCTGAGAAAACTCTGTGGGTGTCTTCGCCCGCCTGGAGGATCCCATAGTTCTGCAATAGGATGTTCCTCACTTGATCGGCATGGGGGTGATGCGTGAGGACTAAAATGGGACGCTGTGTCTCCTGCTTCCTGGCGTTGCGAGGCCTCATTGCTGCTTCTCTCGACACGAGGCTGGCTTTCCGGACAGCCTTAAGCAAAACCCTTTCGGGATATTCCCGTGCCCTAAAAAAATCGAGCATGCGATCACGTTGAAGCGCAAATTCATCATCTTCCAGACAGAGTCTCCGCAAGCGGAGTATCTGACTGAATGGGATGGAGTCTTTGCACTTCACCGGATGGGATGACCGATAGAGCAGGTAGCTGTGACTGTCCGTTTCCTTGTAGTGTACAGTGGTCCGTACTCCCGTGCTGGTCAATACAGCCTTGATGTCCAAAAAGTTCACCTCAGAGGTTCTTTCTTTCTTTCTTTCTTTGTCCCCCCCCCTCCCTCTTTCTCCCTCCCCCCCCTCTCTCTCTCTCTCTCTGATTCCCCCTCTCTACCGGTCCGCCTCAAACCAACCCCACCCCCCCCCCCACCCCCGCCCCCCTTTTTTTTTTTTTTTATTTTTTTTTTTTATTTTTTTTTTTTTATTTTTATTTTTTTTTTTTTTAATTTTTATTTTTCCTTTTTTTTTTCTTTTATTAATTCTCTCTCTCTCTCTCTCTCTCTCTCTCTCTCTCTCTCTCTCTCTCTCTCTCTCTCTCTCTCTCTCTCTCTCTCCCTTCTCTCCCTCTTTTCTGACCATCTACCTATCTATCTGCCTATCCATCTATCTATTTATTGGTGTATTCCACTTTACTATCGCATCGTTCCTTCGCGAAGATTCGACCTTCGCTCATCCAACAACACCCCCCCCCCCCCACCTCCGCCGTGACCCTTTCACCTCGCCCCCTCCAACCCCCCCCCCCCCCTTACTGTTCCACTACAGCGTTCTACTACTACTACTACTACTACTACTACTACTACTACTACTACTACTACTACTACTACTACTACTACAACTACTACTACTACAACTACTACTACTACTACTACTACTACTACTACTACTACTACTACTACTACTACTACTACCAATATGTCTTTTATCTTCCATTATAGTCTGGAAAGTTCTGTTCCCTGACGCTGACCTTTGCTTATCAATTAGATCACCCCCTGGGGCACCCTATCCTCTACCCACGCCACGCTAACATTTCATTCATACTGCAACCACCATTGAGTACAGACGATACAAGTTATTTTTCATTATATTTTATTTGTTTTCCACGTTTATTTGTGTATTGTTGTGCTGACGAAGGGTTTGTACCCGAAACGTCCATTGTCTGTTTTGTTCCCATACGAAGCCTTTCCATTTTCACTCTTTCGTTAGTATTTGACGTATATGACACATCATTTCAAAATGGTATTATCGTCGCTGACTTTCAAATGCTATTGTAAAGGACATTCGGTCACTTTAAATGGTTTATAAAAGCCAAATAATCTGAGAAATTTTAATTATATGGCCTTTTAAGAATATATTATGTAGTTGATTAAATATATTTATTTCATGAATTTTGATTATTTGCCTTTACTTTCCCCCCTTTTTCTTGAAAGTATTTTCCCCATGTGATAATATCCCCCTTGTTCCTCAATAATATTGCACTTATTTACAATGCTTTAAACTAACAATTAGTTGCCTTGGAAATTGTTTCACAACCCAAAGTAAGAGTTTTATTAGCAATGACAACAACAGGGTTAAGCAAATTATTATATTATTATTATGCTTGATTGACTGACCTGTAAAGAGCAAGTCTTTAGTGTTCTGGTTGAAGATCGAAAAGTGAAAATCAATGGAAAAAGTAGAAAAGAACCTTCAGTTTAATTAATAAAGATAAATGATGAAGGTTTTCCCTTTTGCCAATAAAACTAAAATAAACGGTTAATAAATCACAAAAGACAAATGTGATCACACATTTGAATATTCATTTTAAGTGGCTTGTTCTTGAGCTTTGAGCTTTTATATAGCGCGATATCCACTTAATGTGCTCAAAGCACTTTACAAGGGGTCCCTGACCAACAGCAACATGTAGAACAAGACATGACGCGTGTTAGGCAATTACAATTTTTCTCCAACAGAGACAATGCTGTTAACGACCAGGTACTCATTTTACACCTGAGTACTGTGAGAGAATATGAGTAAAGAGCCTTTTCCAAGGACTCAACTATGCGCTGAGCGAGGCTCACACTCCGGACCTTCTGATCTGAAAGCGAGCGTTATACCACTAGACCACATAGCCCCACAAGAAACAAAATATGTGGCAGGACAACAGCAAGGAAGAAACGGGTTTAATGTTATACGAGCTGATAGAGAAGGCCAATATCCGTGATGAATGGCAACGAATAACATCCCGCAAGTCCCCCCAATAACCATCCATCTGGTTGTAGGTACGAGAGGAGGGGGATTCATCATTTAGTACAATAATGAATATAACAGTTTTAAAAAAAAAAAAAAAAGAAGAACAACATACTAAACATGAAAAGTTTCAGGCTCAATACCCTTCTTCATCTAATGATGAAAACAGTTAAAATGTTATTACAAAACTTGAAAGCCAGATGCATGCAGAAAAGTATTAATGTAAAAAAAGAGAGGAGGGGGATTCATAGTTTTGTACAATAATGAATATAACATTAAAAAAAAAAAGAACAACATACTAAACATGAAAAGTTTCAGGCTCAATACCCTTCTTCATCTAATGATGAAAACAGTTAAAATGTTATTACAAAACTTGAAAGCCAGATGCATGCAGAAAAGTATTTGGCAAGTCTATTGGCAAAAACAATGTTGATTTCAACAAATAGAAGCATTTGGTTACTAACCAAAGCACATGTGCAGAATGGAGCGGAATTTTGAAATGGATAAAATGTATAAATTGTTTTTTTAATTGTGTAGAAGAGATTGGTGCCAATTTATATATTATGACTCTTTGCAAATTGTATTATAGTAAATGTGAAAGTAAATTTGTGATACAATATCCGTCACTGCCTGTATCCTGGTACTCATTCACATCTGTGTCAAGTGGGTTAATGTGTGTAAAATGCCTTACCCAAGGGCACTTTGGGAGCAGAATTTTCCACGATTACTGACACCCATCCAGTCACTGATCATGCATAACATTGCTTGACAATATGAAACTTCATGCCACTGGGCCACCAAGCCGTACTTTATATATTCATATAAGAGTAACTTTTATGATCATCTCTTACTTGCATCTGTGATCCCTATGTTCCTGACTTCATTTGCCTTTCCTCCCCTTTCCCTGCTCCATTTTTGCCTGTTATTTATGCAAAGACTTTCACACTCTGCCCTGTAGTTGGCAATTTATGATTGTCCTGAATGTTAATTTTTTTTGACATGACCTGGTTGTAAAGGTTGAAAGGTTACAGTGGAATCCTGATAAATCCAACACTACCAGACCAGAAATATCGGTTGACTTTTAGCAACGTTGACTTTATCCATTATCATTGGAACACTTTAAAGATCAGGACATTTGGGATCAACTAGAGGTGTTGATTTTAAGCAGATATTGACTTTAAAAATGTTCGCATTGTGCAGATTCCACTGTATTTTAATGATGACAATAACTTTAAGATAACACTTATCATTCTTTATAGTATTCTAAGACATTCTTTTACCAAAGTTTTAATGTATTCAATTAATAGACAGTTAACATTTTTAAAAGTAAAGACCGGTTTAAAGTCTTTATTGACAGATATACAAAACTAGCATAAGGGGAATTGTTTTTTTATTAACAGAACTGTAAGACTTTTCAACAGTAAGAAGTATGAAATGAAAAATGCTACGTCTGTAGACAGATTAAAAATAATGCTTGATAAAGAAATAATCAATTCCTGATTAAATTTAAATAAACAAGGTATTCAAGTCAGTGGGCCTAAATAACCCTTTACATGATTTCATATATTATATTTAAAGGTTTATTCTTGTATATATATATATATATATATATATATATATATATATATATATATATATATATATATATATATATATATATATATATATATATATGTGTGTTTAGGGCTATAAATTTGGATGTGTGACAACTATGTATGTAGGCAATGAATGTTGTTGAAGCAAGCTGGGATTAGAGCATAGGTATAGGTTAAAGCATAGAAATGTTAACTAAGGATGAGAGGAGAACAGTGGTACTTGCTGGTCTTATGATTTTTGAAAATTTATTTTTCGCCATGTTCACTGCCATTTTCATTTTGGATTGCCCACCGCACCATGTAAAATGCTCGATTTTCATCCTCCCCTCCCCCCCTCCCTCCCTCCTCCTCTCTCTCAAAGCTCCCTAAATTGGTAAGTAACACCTAAAATACTTATTTATGACTTATCATCTCCCAATGGTATTATTTCAGGGTGAACCCAAAGTTATAAATTCAGCCTAAAGCTTAAAATTCAATTTTAAGTTTGTATTATGAAACTTAATTGATTAGAATTACGCCCTTTTTTCGGCGTGGAATCGTGATATATTGTTGCCTAAGCTTTCCATGAAGGAGTCTAGATATTCCATCAAACAAACGGCAGATGTCAACAGGAAATCACACGTTACCTAAAGTGAGCAACTTTGGGGGCTAATAATCCTGGTCAAGGAAAAAAACAAAACAAATAAAAGCGCTGCACACAAGGTTCAAGGTTCAAATCCTGGACTTCCCAGGTCACAATGCATTGTCTTAATCACTCGGCTTCCTTGTAACCCCCCCCCCCTCCCCCCCGACACCCTCACCCCCTTATAAAATTTGAGTTGAAATAAAAGCTTTCATTGAGGAGGGTGTTTTGTTTCTTCAATATAAAGAATATTAATCAAATTTTCTTATTCTGATCATTTTGAATGTAAATTCAATGTTCTTTATCTAATTCATTACTGCATAATACTCCATCAATGTGGCAGGTCTCATTATTATAGCTATTGGACCCACTGTATCAAAACGGTATTAATTATGTCGAGATGAATTGAACACAGGAAAGGGAATTTGGAATTAACTCACTCAATCTTTGAGATTTTTGCTACTTTTCAAATTTGGAAAAAAATATATTAAAAATGAGCATGTACATAAATATTTTTATTCAATTACCATTAATATGTAAAAATTAAAAAATTAGCTTTGATACTATGCCTATAATTTGTCTCAGAAAATGTAGTTAATAGACATGGGGTAAAAGTAACCGGGGTAAACAACGGATGTAGTCGGTGTTTGGGTTGAATGAGTTATAATGATAAGAAACAATAACTTTGACATGTTTACAATGGTGTAATTTCACCATATTGAAGAGAAATTAACCCAAAGATTACTATTTCTGATTATAAATTCAATTTTCAACGATTAGTTCATCCTGACATAATACAGACCGCTTTAAGACTGTGGGTCACATACGTGGATGCATGTTTATGTAAACTCGTGTCTCTTTATTGATTAACCCAGCGGAACCAAATTCTTTTCAAATCAATTTTTTTTTCAAACCTATTTTTTAACATTCAAACACTGTAGTTGAATTGCGTTCTAACTTCTCACTAATAAATATTTCGATTGGTATATATTTTGATATTGATCTTTTATATAGCGCAATATCTACTTAATGTGCTCAAAGTGCTTTACAAGGGGTTCTTGGATAACAGCAACACCTAACATGTAGGTCAAGATAAGACGCTGGTTAGGCAATATTACAAATTTTTTTTGGGGGGGGGGGGCATTGACATCGCTGTTAACGGCCAGTTACTCATTTTACACCTGAGTATGGTGAGAGAATATGAGTAAAGAGCCTTTTCCAAGAATTCAACTGTGTGCTACTCAGAGCAGGAATCGAACCCATGTCCTTCCAATCTGAAGAATATCATATCACTAGACCACATAACCGCATAACAATAATTGGATATAAGAAATGGTAAAAAATCTTTTAAAACGCTTGGATTAAAAAAAACCCAGCTGAAATGCATTTTTTTTTGTACATTGTTATTATTATTATTATTATTATTATTATTATTATTATTATTATTATTATTATTATTATTATTATTATTATTATTATTATTATTATTATTATTGTTATTGTTATAATAATAGTAGTAGTAGTAGTAGTAGTAGTAGTAGTAGTAGTAGTAGTAGTAGTAGTAGTAGTAGGAGTGACAAAAGAAAGAAAATTGAGATTAGAGGATAGGGAAATATAAGTTTTTGTCATTTTCTTTTAATTTTAAGAAACAAAACTCTTGTCTTCTCAGTGGCAGCATTTATTTTTACTCAAATTATATAACAAGGTTAAAATTTCGTTCTATCTCAGATCAAATTAATTCCGACTATCATCATTTTGAGAGAATTAGTCACAATGGTCACACATGGAATTGTTTTCATTTACGCTTGCTTGTATGGAAGATTTTGTATCTTTTTTGGGGTTTTTTTGTTTGCTTGTATTATTTTTTCTCATAATGATTATAGTACATCAGTTATAAGCAATGAACAAAAATGAATATATAACAGATTTTGAAAAAGTACAAAAATATCAAACATGCAGCGTTTCGAGTTCAAAATTCTTCTTTAGCTATTAACAAAAACTGTTAAAAAAAAACATTGATGCATCACTTGAAATCCAGATGGATGTCATAATTTTAAGCGATGTATTACTGGTTTTTTTTTTTTGGTGTTTTTGTTTTTGGCTGAAGAAGGGTTTTGAGCCCAAAGCATTCTGTGTTCGATGTTTTGTTCTTTTTCATACCTGCTATATTATTCATTTTTGTTCATTAAATTTTACAATCTCTAAGCCACTAGCTGCTTAGTATTACTATATTAGTTATTGTACACATTATATATTATGTGTATTTTTGGAATATCTTTGTTATTGGTGTTTGTTTCCTATTTCATTTCTCTCTTCCAAAGATTCACATTGCTTAATGGTCTGCGAACAACTAGCTCGCGATTTGAAAATCTTCTACAAATTTTTTAAAAATTTGAACATTTGCAAGGAGCACTTCCATGGGTTTGCCATGCTGATAATGCTTCACAATGTTTTATTTAATCCCCCAGAAGTTGATATGGATTTTTATTTCCATTTCATATCGTACAAATTAGGTGTCCTTTTTGTACGAACACCAACACTCCTACAGTATCCGTCACTGCCTATATAGTCAATCATTCACACCTTAGTCAAGTGGAGTGGTTAAAGTATTTTACACAAGATTATCTCGCAGGGACCTGAATTTTATACAAACACTGTCACCCGTTTGATCACTGACCATGCTTAATGTTTCTTGACTTTTGTGGCAAGATGAAACACAGTATTGTTGAACCACTGATATATATATATATATATATATATATATATATATATATATTAGTAGTATATATACATTTTTTAATTGCATGTTATTGGTGTGTGTTTCCCATTTTTAACTTTTTTCCTCTTACTAAGCACATAAAGGACGTCTGACTCTAACCAGTGCCATGTGTTGACATTTTTTTTTTAGCTTTTTACTAAAACCCAACCTCTCCCTTAACTTTGTGACCAACAGATACTAGCTGCAATTCCGTTATTGTCTGGAATAGTCATATAATTTTAACACACACGATAATTTCTTGTAGAAGCCGCTCTGGTTTTTAAAAAATGTTTTCTCAAAGTGACCTCTCTCGCACGTACATTGGTGAGTTAACGATTGGATTGTCGAGTATTGCGAACGTGAATTTTAGATCACTCATGTCCCCTCATGTCCACTCATTGAAGTGGCGTGTGCAGAATCTCATTTCTGTTCTATCGTAACAATCAATTCAGATTTTCTGTGATGATTGCTTATAAACAAAAGAATAAGTGAATGAGTGTGTGTTAGGTAGAAATAAGAATTACATGCTTCATTGACCAGCAACACATGTTATCTTTAGCACGGTGCTTAGATCGGCATTACCGATGCTGCATATCATTGGAGAGTCTACATGTTACATGTACATTAACAACTCCAGCACCGACATCGTGTGGTGAAGTCTGGGGACAGATCCTGGTTTTCTTCTTTGTCGTTGTTTGATCGTTTAGATTCTGGGAATGTAATAATTAACTCACCATTGTTAGAGTCATACACCTTCAATATACTTTTTATGATATTAAAATATGCTTATTGATCGCTTGATCTTGCTTAAATAACATTTATAATTGTTGAAATTACTTGAAATTTAAAATGATAAAAAATTATAATTGCAGTAAACGACTGTAAACATTGCAGCAATGTGATGAAACTAGAATGACACACTATACTATCAAAGAGGGAACAATTTTTCTGAAACACCTAATGCAGTATTTCTATAGCACATTACCATATTTATTTCATGCTCGATGTGCTTCATATTAGGAATAATACCATGACATGAAATATCATATTTACAACGATATTCGAATAATATCCACACTTTAAGTGGACACAAAGAAATGATACAATACATTTATCATAAGATAATGATGTTTCATTCTAAAGTTAATAACAAGTAATGAAGTGAGTAGGAAAGTGCCAGAAGACAATAGAGAATAAAAATTTTGCGGTGGCGATGGGGCTCAAAACCACGACTTTACTCGTGTATGACAACTCTACCTGACCGGGGAGAGTGTGACTCTACTGTCTGAGCTATCTGCCAATCCAAAAAAAGTGGTTTCAAACTCTATGTCTATCTTGAGCCACTCTATCCAACTTCTTTAGGTCACGGGTTCAACACACACAAACACCACAAGGTTAGTTGGCCAGCATTTAAGCTTAATAGCCAATATTCTCAACACAAACAACCTACTTTCCTACTCACTTCATTTCTTGTTATTATCAAAAAGTGCCTTCTCCACTCACTTTTCTGAATTAAAATTCTAAAGTTAAAAACGTTGATGTTTTGTGCATCTTTTACAGTTTTCGGGAAGGAATTCCAAACTTTAGGCCTTGAATTATTAACTGGTCTTACTGATTTTATTTTGTTTTTGTATTTTAAATAAAAAATATTCATCTTTTAGACCTAGTTTAACTTACCATGTTTTTTTTTTCTATTGTCCCATTTTCTATTGAAACAGGAACCAATACAGCAGATGCTCAGACAGCATCTTCTTCATCACCAGCACCAACATCAGCACCACCGCCACCACCTCCAGATGGAGTCCCACCACCACCACCACCGCCGCCGCCGCCGCCGCCACCACCACCACCACCACCACCTCCTCCACCCCCTCCCATGTGAAAAGAGGACAGCATCTTTTGTTGCATACATAGTTGCTAGTTTGTGTTTCTTCTCTTTTTCTTGTTTTCGACTCGCATCAAATAGTTTCCTTTTTTTACATTGTATTTATTTATTTGTTTCTTTGAGATAGTTGTCTTAAAACGGCATCAGATTTGGGATAATCTGATGCTTAAAACTGGATTTTAAGCTTAACTTATAGAATTTGAGTTAAAATAGATAAAGGGCTTCTGCTGACTCCAACTGTCATTTGCCATTAACGGTGACATTTTTTTTAAAAGCTTATATCAAATCTCAGCCACTCCCCTACCATTGTGACCAACGTAGACAAACCACAATCCTGTTACAGTGGGACCTCAGTATAACAGGTCAGGATAAAACAGGTTCTTCGTTATAACAGGGTCTTTAAAATCCCTGTTTTTTTCTCTCCCTCTTTGTCTTTAGTAAGATTTACCAGCTATAGCAGGACTTTCAAGAGCTTAATAATAATTGACACTTAGATGACCACGCCTCTCTGACAGTCGTCATAATGTAAACAATGGCAGGGATTGGTAAACACAACAAATTACAACAGGTTTTACTGTTATGTCTAAGTAAAATACCTACTGTTCTACTGCTTGATCAATAGAACCAACACAGAAAACTATGTGTAAACTTAAACGTTTATAATATGATAGAGAAATTCGTGTGATAACTTACTAGTCACCCATTCGGTGGTATAAAAATATTAACAATGATCAGAAAGAGGCTGATTTCATTCACATTATTGTTTATAAACAACCAACTATATTTGTCCGAACACGTTTGGTGGTGTGTCATCCAAATACAATGTAATAGCCTATATTACGCTAAGCAAAGCCTACAGCTAAAGGCAACCGAGAGCTAGGTTAGGCCTATTTCATGAATGCTCCGTGAGTTTGTGTGTGTGTGTGTGTGTGTGTGTGTGTGTGTGTGTGAATGTGTGTGTTTGCATGTATAGGCTACTTACTACTCTACATTATACTTTTTAAAATGGTAATTTAGGCCATTTGGGTTCTTTCCCCTTGAAATAACAGGACTCTGTTATAACGAATTTTAGGCTGGTCCCACCATCACTGTTATGTCGAGGTTCCACTGTATTTGATAAAATTTGGGTAGGCAAGTTTATGTTTTTGTATTGAGTAGAATAGATATAGTTTCATAAGCGTTACATAAACCCAAAATGTTACAATGTTGGTCATTTTAACTTAAAATTCAGTTTTTGGCATGTGACATTCGGACATTATACCAGATCCGTGAAGGTACATATTTTTTTAAAAATGTTTTTGTTCGTTTATTTGTCTATTATTATTTTTAATGCAAATGTTGCAAGATAGAATAAATAAATAACAGTGATAAAATAGAACAGAGGCTTCAATCTAATTTACAAAGACAGATGATCCAGATGTAGACGTTTTGGTTTGGGTTTCCCTTTTGTTAACAAAATACGATGAATGAGACACTAGAGAAGATTGTGTTGTTAAGCCCTAACAATGCCATTCTTCATCTCACATTTGTCTTTAGTTTGTCATTCATCGTATAATTTTGTTGACAAAGGAGAAACCCAAAACATCCACATCATCTGTCTTTGTAAATTATACTGAAGCTTCTATTCCATTTTATTACTGTTATTTTTTTTCTTGGATCTCCAAGCAGAAACATTTGCATTAGAAAACGTCCTATCCTTCAGTCTTCGTAATTTTAATTGAAGTTTCTATTCCATTTTATTATTATTATTATTAATTATCATTTTTTCTATTCACATGTGTAAGGACATATAGACAGAGAAAATACTTTTTGTCTTTACGTCTGTGACTACCAAGGCAGGGCTGTGAACTCTTTGCCAAAAAAAAAAAAAAGCAAATTTATATGCTTTTTTTCACCTTTGTTAAAATATAGGGTTTTTCTCTCAGATCAAATCTGAAAATGTTATTGTATAGTTTTTGTAGTCCTGTTTCTCAATTGGTTTATTTGCATTCTTCATGCTTCTTGCAATATATTATATCTTATCAATTAATTTGTTGATAGATTTAAGGGGTTTATTTTCATTGCTTCATGATTTTATTTTTACGTTTTCCTGAAGTTCCTGGAATTTTTCACTCACACAAAATTGATTTAAGAATTGTTTATATCCATTGTTACTCAACGGCACAGAGTGAGATGACTGAAGGGTCAGATTTTCAGATTTTACACTTTTTCTCCAAATCTTACTCTGTTTGACAAGCACTTTTACACTTTTTCTTGTGTTCAGGTTAACAGCCCTACCTAGGATATGTCTGTCAATATTATTTTTTTGAGTGGGTGACTTTCAATACCTGCTAAGTCCCATCAGTCAGGAATAAAAATCGCTTTAAAAAAATTATGTTATTTATTTAGTGACTTAAAGTTAACCCCGTCCTTACCACCCATAGGAAAATCGTCACATTAGTTACGATGCAGCCAACATTTTTCTCATTCTGATTTCTTTATACATCATAATATTTGAACCAAAATGTTTGCTATAGTTAAAGTATATTAACACTGTGTTGAAGAGCACGTTTAGCAGAAAGAAAGATGTATAGCAAGAACTAGAAACAGCTTTTGTGTTTGAGTGAAATAAATCTATTTTTGTATAGGTTGGGTGTGAAGTTTTGGGGACAATCCGGAAAATGGCCGGTAAGGAGAAAGTTAAAGAGGAAAATACTTGTCTTCTTTGTCTCATAGAACAATGCACTGAGTGTTTTAAAAGTTTTGCTTTTCCCTGCTGATTTCATTATGTTGAAAGAGATTGTTTAACTCTTTTTTTTTTAATCTGGGTGGCACTAGCAGGTTTTAAACGTCTTCAATTTTATTGGTTTGATTCATGGCCGACTAGAGTACTATAGTTACGTCATGGTTTGATTTCTTTTCCTTATAAAATACCAATGGGCGACTAAGTGGGGTCTTTGACCTTCCATGGAGGTCACTGTTGCGGTGTCTTCTATCCCACTATATTTCCTTTTCCTAGTTGCTTTCTGTCTAGGTCTTGGATTGAGAATACTTGGTTTTGTCCTGGTCTCTCACTGTACTCTGGTGTAAAATGAGTACCTGGTAGTGGTAGTCAACAGCGTTGTCTCTGTCGGAAAAATTGTTATAATGCCTAACAGGTGTCATGTCTCATTCTACATGTTACGTGTTGCTGTTGGTCAGAGACCCTTTATAAAACTCTTTGAGCACATTTAGTGGATATTGCACTATATAAAAGCTCTAGTTTTTTAATTAAACATTTTTTAAAAAAATGTGTTCTATTGTACCTAACGATACCCAATTATGTAATTTGTAAATGATTTGATGCTGCAATTAAAATGAATTATTACAACAGCGTTTTGTTTCTATTTTTCTTTTCATTTTGAGTTTTCCTTTCTTTTATTTTGTTTTGTTTTTACACCACATAAAAAATCATATCTAAGCATACGCAAAGGTTCTCACAAGTTTACAAAGTACTATATTATTTAACCCTATTCCACTCCATGGGGTGGTTTTACACCCCAGCCCTATGTTTTTCACCAATAACTTTTTTATTTTTTGAGCTAGAAAGTTGAAATTTTATGTAATCGCTAATTGTTATATGACAATTGTGACCACAAAGTATCATTTATATCAGTATAATATATTTTGAGTTATATAGGTATAAAATGTCAGATACCCTATTCATATCCGATGGGGTGTAAAACCACCCCATGACAATAAAGAGAAAAAAATGGAACATTCCTATTTCAATCCTATGGGGTGGTTTTACACCCCATCCTGTCTAATAGAAAATATAAGACTACACCTATTCTAATCCAAGGGGGTGGTTTTACACCCCATCCTATGTATAGAGAAAACATGAGCAACTAAATCAAATACGTATATAAACAAGCAATAAACAGACAAGGATTTCGTTAACCTATTTTGATAGTATTATATACATGTGTATACAAAACACACATGAAATAGAAAAACAATAACACAATAAGTAAAACTGAGACCATAATGAGTTTTATTTTTAAAAACCAAGTGAATTTTATTGAAATTAAATTTTATCTTTGGAACAAGTGAAATATAACACTGTGGCAACTTTATTTTATTTTAATTTTTGTTATGTATTACACGCATATCAGTTAACTTTAAAAAAAAAAACATGAAACATGAGTTAAATTTATTTCTTCTCCTAACCAACTGGAAGAAATGAGTTTCAAAATCAAAATTTAATAGGGTAACAACAAAAATATTTCTTGTGGTTTGATTTATGTCTGACTAAAGACAATTCAGAGGTGAAAGCAAAACTTGATTCTGATTTTTTCAAATCCTTGCCATGTTTAAATTTCTCAGGAAGAAAACGTTTGACTCTACGAACTGTCCCAACTCCTGTCAATCCTTGCTTTCTGAGCTATAACAAAAGCTCTTTGTCCGTGATAAAATTATCAAAAGTAATATTTCTACCACTTTTGCAATATGGCATAGCTAATTCCTTGACAGTTTCTCTTCCTAAATTTGTCCGCCTTTCTCCATATTTTCCAATATAGGAAATTGCTTTCAGTGGATAAGCAGTCTTAGAATCACATATCCAGAATATTTTCAATCCATACTTATCCGGTTTGCTGGGTAAATATTGAAGAAACTTGACTCTCCCCCTCCATGGGATTAATTGCCTATCCATTGTAAGGTTCATGTCTGGAGTATATATCTTAGAAAGTTGATTGTTTATGGTATCAAAAAGGTCCCTGATTGGCACAAAAACATCCCTGGCCCTTCTGACCGTTCGAGTAGTCCTGTCGTCAAACCTTAGAGCATTTGTTAGGTTCAGAAAACGTGTCATTGTCATTGTTTCTCTGGCCACAGGGTCTGCTGCAATGCCGCTCCATATTCTTGCCACATTGACCAGGTTCAAATTTCTTGCTCCCAAATGGTAATATAATCCAAGCAAAGCCATGATTTCTATACCGTCTGTCTTCACCCACATGTCACCCTGGCATCTCATCCCCTCCAAATTTGTAAAATCTAACAATGCTAGAAATGACCAGTGGTGTAAAAAAAAAAGTAAAAACTGATAGCCGGTCAACAACACATTTGATGTTAACATTCCTTACATTATGAGATTTGACCTGTCTAAAAACATTACATTGCCTTTGCCTAAAGTTTTGGACAACAGGCTCTTCAGACCATACTGTTCCATCATTTGAAGTTAAAGTTTGAGCTACTCCAGTTGGTAACGTTGTCAAAGTTGCATCTTCTTGAATATCCTCATCTCTGTCCTCAACTTCATCAACTAGCATTTCGGGATCTGAATCGTCTAGAATGGATGCAACTTCATCACCTTGGCTGCTGGCATAATCTAAAACGTCTCCATCATCCTCATCACCATCCTCTTCTAGATCATTCAGGGTTTGTACAATATCTGAAACATGAGATATCAAATAGGT
>NC_088365.1:2105731-2200731 GCF_034508935.2 Berghia stephanieae
TTATTTATTTATTTATTTATTTATTGGCGTTTTAAAAGTCTGTCTTGCAATCAGTGCCGAGCACTTCCACTATTTTAACGATCATTGATTTTCTTTTGCCTCCAGGGGAGGTAATTTCGCGGACTTTTTTCAGAAAGAGACTGGATCTATGAATTCAAATCAACACCAACATAACTTGTGGAATAAAATCAAAAGTGCAGCCATTATTTTGATGTCTTGTTTTTGCTGAATTACCAATTTGGCGTTTATAGTACCAAATTTTAAGCCGTTCGAAATGCAAAAATTTGGTTTAATATTTTGGAATATTATTTTATTGATATTGTGTTCTTATTAAAATACTCAAAAGATCCTCCGGCTGGATATAAATATAACGTACCAACACACAAAACTATATGTAACCTTAAACGTTTATTGTCTGATTGATACAATTTAGTGAGAACTAGCTACCCATAAAAATGTCTGACTAAAAACAATAACAAAGATCACTCTGAAAATAACAAGATGTGACATTCTTTTATTAAATCAAGACACTGCTCATGGCAGCGGGATAAGAAAATAAAGATTTAGTTCCTCATTCATGTGCAATTTTAGCAGAAAAAGTGATGCGAGTAAAGGTTGGGCATTTTTCAGACCATTTGGCAAATTATATTACTTGTTTGGCATTTTTTATAAATTTATATTTATATATCTGGCACTCATGCGGCCTTGTTTTGCTTTGTAATGACAGCTCGGCTTATAATAACACACGTAGCATTCACAAACTGACCACCAATCGCGGTGTATTTGTCAAATTGCTTTTAAAAAGTTCTCCGTCTCAGGATGTGATAACTGCTCGTCCCTTGACATCGTGACAAAATGCCATATATTAACTCAAACGGTATGAATGTGAAATGTGATCAATCATGAACTCCCTGCCCTAACTCTGTCTTAAAAAGACAGTGTCTTTTTCTTTTCTCTTTGCTGCTGCTGAATTCTCATCAGTATCAGTATATCAGTGTCTGAATTGAATCTGATCTTTGACATTTGACAGACCACAGTTACAGTTACAGTGACATTTCTCTTGTCTTCATTACAGTGGTTACCCTGTGCTTTGTTATGGAAGATGATTACTAGACTTTTTAAAGGCCTTTTTTAAACCATGTTTTTTTTTAGTTTTACTTTTACTTTTACTTAGACTTAGATACTTGTACCTGTACTTGATGACGTGTGGTTGATATAGTCCAGTCCTAGTGTAGAACTATCTAGTCTAGTTGAAGTTGTAGTTGTGTAATAATTACATAGTAAGATCTATTGTTATTGCTACTACGAATAGTGAATAGTGGGGCCACAGTGGAATCACTATTCGCAGTAGTAGAAGTGCTCTCCCATCTCTGTAAATTAGTTTTTGTCCCCTCACTGAACACAACATTTTCTGTTCAAAAGGTCGTGTTGTCGAATGGCTTGAAGTTGAATGAGAGTGTGTTAGTGTTAGTTTGGAAGGAAAGAAGAGGAGGGATGAGATGATTGAAACATTTTGTGTGACTGAGAATCGAGATTTTGAACGTTTCAACTTTTCCTTCAAGTCTGAAACTTGACAAAATCGTGCTGTGTTTTGTTTTTGTTACCCCAATCCAATCCATGAAAATTTCTCCGTCACCACCTCTCCTACTTGATTATTTTTTCACATCTTGAAATCTAGCAGCTTATCTGTCAGATTACTTTAATGAGAATATTTCCGTCCCCATTTATTGTATTATTTACAGTTAAATATATTTTATAAAGTTCCAGGAATCTCTCTCTCTCTCTCTCTCTCTCTCTCTCTCTCTCTCTCTCTCTCTCTCACCGATATGACTCGTATCTCAGTGTAAATAATAGAAGTTACCATCAATAAATTACCTCTACTACTACAGCCACCACCACATCATTACTACTATTACCACAGCAACCTCCACATCGTTATCAAAACTATAGCAACCACCACCACCTTTAAATCATCCTCATCCTCCTCGTCATCATCGCTACCACCGCCACTACTACAACAACCATCACATCATTACTACCATTACCACAGCAACCACATCGTTATAAAAATTACAGCAACCGCCACCACCTTTACACCATCATCATCCTCCTCGTCATCGCTACCATTACTACAACCACAACCATCACATCATCATCATTACTACCACTACCACAGCTACCACATTGTTATCAAATCTTAAGCAACCGCCACCACCAATACATCATCTTCATTATCCTTATAGCCATAATCACTACCACTACCACATCATCACCACCATTATGAAGCATTATTAGTCCTAGCCTTCAGACTACCGTTTAGCCCTACCACCATGCTGATAAATTCACACGACAGAAGTTGGTGAGGATAGCTAATTCTCAACATGTGCATGCGCGACTCGTTATAATTTTTTTTTTATTGATTCTAACAAACCACCAATTTTGGTTCACTTCTTATATAGTAATAGTATATAGCTTACCTATTGGATTCTCTACTTAGCATATGATTCATATATTTTTATGTAACACTAAGCTGCTAGAACCTGTGGACTGTAAAAAGTAATAAACAAAAATAAATATAACAGCTTCAAAGAACAACAAAATACCAAACATGGAACTTTTCTTCAACCAACAATTAAAAACAAAAGCATAAATATACATTACTAAAAGACCGCTAATATTAGTGTGTCCTCTCTGTTGAAGAAACATTCCAAGATTTTCAATTGAAAATCTATAACTATTTTGACTATCCCATTTTCTTCCTTTTTACTGGTTCTGAAATGACCGAAACGTGTCATAAGCACAGTAAAACGTTTAAAAACTAAAACAAATCATCAGCATGGCAAAGTAAAAGAAGACAAATCACAACAGTAGACTTACAGAAATCAGGGAGAAAACTTTGAATGATATTTAGCACGACCTACTGGTAACACTAGATATCACTATTTGCACAGCACGGAATGTTGCATTTGTCGTGAACGGATTTCCCAATCTCGTTCACGATGTAAAAAATGAGGAAAAAGTTTAGAAAAAGTCTCCACCGAAGTGGGCGTTCTCCATATATGTAAAGGACATATATGGGCGGTTAAAAACTGCTCTAGAGCACTTCGGGAATCGTCCCGGTCTAGCCTGATTTTTATAACATACCAAAAGTATGGCGGATCGGATCTTAGTAGCAGATACAACGATGGGCGAAGATAGTTGATATGTCTGTTTCAAATAAGGCTGTAGATAGTCGAGAGAAAGAATGAAAGGTGTCGCGAGCTTTTAAAGGGTAGAAATGATGACGTCACGTTTACGCGGGAGACAGCGAACGAACACAACATGAAGATTACTCACAACAGCTCGATCGAGACACTGACAGTCATGACATGACAAACACTCACAACAACAACAACAACAACAACAACCTATCACAATAATCTTCCCCACATTCCTCCCCCTTCTAATTCATGCATCACTTCAATAGCTATATTCATAAGGGGAAAAAGGAAAATTCTTACCTTGTGAGAATCCGAAGATTATGTTGAATAAAATCAATAAAAATTTGTAGTTGGGAATATTTACACTAAACACACGAAAAAAAAATAAATCCTCAGGGGCGAACTCTTCCTCCTGGACGGTCATATATACAAAGGGGGGAGGGATCCACATCTGGGTATGGCTGTACAATATATATACACGAAGGGAGAGGTATCCTTAGGAGCCTGCAAAATAGTAAAGGGATTATTCCTGTTCTGTGCAGCTTAATATTTAGGCTAGTATTTAATGACAGAGTGGAATGCTGTACTTCCCTTATCTATTTGTATCTTGAATGCTTGCTCAAAATTTTTGAAATTGGATTCAAGGATGTCAGTTAAGCTTAAACCTTTTAAATCTGCAATGGCCCTAGCAGATTCCCCTAAGTAGTGTGGGTGATTTCGCTTTACCAGGGGATTGAAAGGTAAATATGGGGAGTCTGTTTCAAGCAGGAGTCTGTTAATTGGTGTTTTCCTCACTGCTTCTAGCTGCTCTCTTTTAAATGTTTTTATTAAGCCTGAATAACTGAAAAAGGTATTTGGAAACCTACCGAGCCACTTGTCCAGAACTACACCATTACCTGAGAAGGAGTGCAATTGGAGGAATTGTTCTTTACTTAACCTCTTAGATAGAAAATCTAGACAATGCATATATGCTCGGGTTCCAAGATAATCAGAACTTTCCCCTCTGACATGTAAAATTATTGGTTTTAGGGGATTTGCACCTGTTATGAGTGTTCCCACTACATGTTCCTGATCTTCTTGGGTCCCCTTCTTCGTCCAATCAAAGCCAATTTCTCCCAACCCCTGGATAATGTCATTTTGACTCAACCGTCTGACTTCCTTCATAGCATAAGACAATGCTTTACGGTTCATAGTGGCGTGGGAAGGGTGGATACCTATGGCAATGCCAAATGGAAATGGGCATCAATAAGTCCCACACACTTACCTTCTTGCTCAGACAAGTCCATGAGCAGATCTAAGTCTGCTGACTTGTCAGGCTGAAAGCTCCTAAACTCTCCCTTCAGACGGGCCAGTTCTGCCTGGGTTTCCTTCAGGTCATTCCGAATGTGGGCTAGGCTCTCCTTGAGTGCTGCATTCTCCTCTTTGAGCAGCCGGAATTGCTTTTGCCTAGCCCCATTCCTCCTGGCCGACTTGCCATTCCCACTGCTGTCTGAGTGGCTCTCCCTCTTCGCCATTGATTCAGAGGGATGATCCCTTGTATCATCTGGCGTTCGAGGTCGAGGGGCCTGTCGTCTAGCCTGTGGTTCCGAGGGGTGACCCCTGGTATCATCAGGCTCGTTGTGTGAGGCAGGCTTTGGGCCTCTTCGGTGGTCCCTAGAACCCTCTGGCCTGGTATGGGTTTGGTAGGGCCTGTACCGGTTTCTTCTGGCAGGGGAGCTGTATTTTGGTGGGGAGTTGTACCTGGGGGAGGTGTACCCTCTACCCCTTCCTCTCCTCCGTTCTGCTGGGGATCCATGCCTTCTACCCCGGACTGATTGGGAGGCGTGGCCTCTACCCCGGGCCGATGGGGAGGTATGGCCTCTACCCTTTCCTCTCCCTCTGCCTTGCCTGCCATTGTGTCTGTCCCCTCCTTTCTGGGCGTCTTGGGCGTCCCGAAAGGCCTGAAATTCCGCCATCAGCTGGATGACTTTGAACTCAGTCTGGCGGTTCATGGTGCTGTGCATAAAAAGAAGATTGATTAGTTAATTTACTTCATTCACATTGAGCATTGGGACAATGATATTGACCTATTTGAGCCATTTGTCGGTTCGTTAAATTTATACATCGCCCGTGATACCATTCAAAACAGTTATCACATTGGATCATGGTATCACCATCATCGGGTTGATTGCAAAGGCAATAGGTCAGGGCATTACCCGTTATTATGGACTGCTGTTCTTTGTTTATCCATTTCGGTAATGAGGAGTCAGTGCACAGCTTTAGGTTGTCATGGTTGACTACTTTCAGTTCATTATTTTTGAGCTTAATTCGATAAACAAAGGGGGAAAAAACCGTCATGATGATAGCGGGGCCAATCCAAACTGGCTTCAATTTCTTTGACACTGTTTTTCCACCTTTCCTATTCAAGAGGTACACAGCATCGCCTCTTTTGAAGGTGTGAACGTGGATATTCAGGTCATAGTCACGTTTCATCCTTTTAAGCTCTGTCCTTAGGGTTTTTCTAGCAGTCTCATGAGCCAGCTCTAGGCTCTCTTGTAATTTTATGACATGCTCCTCAGTGAGTTCATGTTCTCTTGCGGGTCCAGGTGTCACCAGATCACTTGGAGTTGTCAGCTCCCTTCCTAGCATCAACCTGTTTGGAGTGTAGCCTGTGTGTCGATTGACTGAACTGCGGATAGCAGAAGCAATTAGTGGCACATATTCATCCCAGGTGTTGGGTTTCGAGTGGCCAAAGCTTCTAACTGCTGCCATCAACGTCTTGTTCATCCTTTCTACCTGGCCATTTGCTGAGGGTCTATAGGCGGTAGTTCGCATCTTTTTAATGTGGAGAAGCCGACACATTTCTTTAAAAAGGCTACTCTCGAAATTTCTTCCTTGATCTGATACTATTTCTAGGGGGTACCCAAATCTAGAGAAGAACTCCTTCACGGCTGCTCTTGCAGTGATTTCGGCTCCTTGTGATGGTAAGGGTATGCACTCAATCCACTTCGTGAATTGGTCGATGATCACCATGATGAACTCATTACCATTGCGTGTCTTCGTCAAGGGCCCAAGAAAATCAATATGTACCTTTTCCATAGGTATACCTGCATGATTCTGTACCAAGGGGTGCCGATGTTTTTTATTTCTATGTTTACTTTGGTTACATAATGAGCAGCCTTGAACATATTGTTGGACATCCCTTGAGATTTTATGCCAAAAATAGGATCCCTTAATCCTCAATTTCGTTCGTTGCAATCCTTGGTGTCCTGCACTGGGAATGTTATGGCATAGATTTAAGACCTCTTGCTTAAACTTTGGGGGCACCACTAGTAGGTCTCTTTCATCCGTACCTCTTTTATATATGATGTCGTCTTGCAGGTAGAAAAGGTTACGGTTTAGCCAGTAAAATTTTTGTGCCGCATTTGCCAGTTTGAGATCTGCTTGGCGTGGTATTGTCTTGTCTTTGAACCAGTTGACCAAAAACACTAGGCTGGGGTCCTCAGCTTGTGCTTCTCTCCACTCTTGCTTAGTATTTGTGAATATTTCTTCTGAATTGATCTGGTTGTGAGGACAAGCACTTGAGAGATCTCGGACAACAATGCGAATTCCAGATGACAATCTCTCTTCACACCTGGGTGCTCTTTTGATTTCAGGGTTGATGATAGGTAACTGGACAACATCATCAATGTCATCTGAGAATTTTGACCACATCCCGTGTACGCGGGTACAGTAATTGCATCCACTGCAGGGTAAATCCTTCAGGTTTATCATGTCTGCATAATGTGGGCAAGGTGTGTCGGTTTTAGGTGGTCTGGAGAGTGCATCTGCGTTTTTTAACTTGGTCCCAGGCCTGTATTCAATTTTCATGGAAAAGATGCTCAGCGCTTCTAACCATCTAGCGAGTTGACCCTCTGGTCTCTTGAAATTCATCAGCCAGGTTAGACTCCTATGGTCCGTGCGCAATATGAATTCTTTCCCCAATAAATAGTGACGGAACTGATTGGTAAATCTAACAAGTGCCAACAATTCCTTCCGTGTGGTGCAGTAGTTCCTTTGTTGGGATGTTAAAGTAAAACTTCCATATGCTATGACTCTCTCTACTCCCTCTTGTATTTGAAGGAGCTCTGAACCTATAGCGAAATCAGAAGCATCAGTGTCCAGTATAAATTGGCCTTGGGACATGGGAATCGCTAGAACAGGCGGGGTACATAGGATCGACTTCGATTGATCGAAAGCTTGCTGCTGTTCGGACTCCCAACAGAATTTCTTTTTCTTCAACAGCCTGGTAAGTGGTTCCATGATTTTTGCCATATCTTTTATGAATGCTCTGTGAAAGTTTACTAACCCCACGTATCTTTCGATATCTTTAACTGACTTTGGTGGGGGCCAGTTCTCAATCACTCCAATGGAAGCATTTGTTAGTTCCAGGCCATTTCTCCCTACCTTCCTTCCCAGGAATTCAACTTCTCGTTGAAACAGATCACACTTCTTTGGCTTTAATCTAAGTCCAAATTGTCGGAAGCGCTGAAAAACTTGTTTTAAGTTTGATAAATGATCATCAAAAGATTTTCCAAGGACCAGGGTGTCATCAAGGAAGGCTAGTACTCTTTTCCAGTTTAACCCTCTTAGCACTAGGTTGATTACTCTGGAATATGTACTTGGGCTATTGGACAGTCCAAATGGGAGTTTGTTAAACTCAAAAAGTCCTTGGCGTGTACGGAATGCTGTTTTGTGTTTGGAGTCCTCATGGACTGGGATCTGCCAATAAGCCGAATTGGAATCCAGCTTTGAATACCATATGTTACCTTCTAATGCGTCGATGCATTCAGACATGAAAGGTAGGGGAAAAACATCTTTCTTGGTAACATTATTAAGTGCCCTGTAGTCGATGCACCAGCGAACAGATCCATCTTTTTTCCGTACCAGTACAGGCGCCGCAGCCCAGCTTGAAGCCGAGGGTTGTATTACCCCTGCTTTTAGCATCTTGTCTAACATTTCATCTTCTTCTTTGGTAAAGTGAACGGGGGTGCGTCGCAAGCCTAGTTTAATTGGCTTTGCATCTCCTGTATCAATGTGGTGTTGCATTGCTTGGAAGTCACCAAGGTCAAATTCACTGGCTGCAAATATGTCTTGATATTCCCACAGCAATTGTTCAACTTTACCTAGTCTCTCATCTCCCAGAGTGGACGTAACTCTCTGCCAGAGATCTATAAGTTTGTCTGGTAGTTGGATCGGCTGGCAGGAAGTGCTTGATATGGAGCATTCCCCCTCCGCTTCTGTCATGGGGTTGCTGAGTTCATCCACTTCTGTTAAATTCAGCCAGTCATCTTCGTCACCCTCAAATATATCTCTTGCTTCCAGGGGAAGCAACTGTCCTATTTCCGTCCCTTTTTTGAGGAAGCATTCATCACCTGTGTTGATCAAGCACACTGTAACAACTGGTTTGGTTACGTGCAGGGTATGGCCCACAGAAATTGGCAGATTTCTATATGGTTCCAGGTACATAAATGGTGAATTGGGCAAATAGTCTAACTCAACATTAGTGATTACTTCTGACTGGGCTGGTATGATCAATTTGTGGGGAATGGCAATCTTTATAGCTATTCGGTTTCCATCATCCACTGGTAAACCTGTTTGTGCCATGTCACACTTGGGACTTACATTTTCAGTTGAATTTGTTGCAAGAGGAATAATTTGATTTTGACAAAATAATTGTTGTTTTTCCACATCAATCTTTGCCCTTAATTTCCTCAGCAGGTCTATTCCTAATAGCATTGGGTCGAAAATGGGAGCAACATAGATATGAGTTAGCAGATGAATCTCTCCCAATCGCAAGTGTAGTGGCCCCACTAATTTTGCAGAGAAGCTTTGATCTTTTCCTGCTGCAAACATCTTCATGGACTTCGTACAAGTGGGGGTAGGTAGGATTTTGTTATGGGTGTTCTCAGAGATGATGGTAACATCTGCTGCAGTATCCACCACTGCTTGTACAGGGACGTTTTCAATTGTACATTGCACTTTAAGGGCAGATTCTGACTGTAACCTTGCAATACAGATACATTCCTCATCAAAATAAGGTTTCACAATCTGTTCTGGATCTTGGCTAGACCGATATACATTGTGGCTTCCGTTGTTGGTCTGCTGGGCAAGGTTTTCCTTAGTTTCTTCATGTTTCATAAAATTCGTACAGTTAGAAGAATAGGGGCACAAATTGCTCATAGTCTTATATCTGTGTTGTGCCTCAAAAACTGGGTCCTCTTTAATTGCCCTTGCTTGAACTGGGATCAATTCCGGGCTCAAACTGATCCCTGCCCGTTTGGCGCCTTGTCTTCCTTTGGGCGACCTTTCATGGAGCAGTCTCTAGCATAGTGGTCTTGACCTCCACATGAAAAACAGGCACTTGATGATGGGGAATTGGAGCGGGATCTTGGCTGGGCACGTCGAGCGCCTCTTTGCATAACTTCCAAGACTTGACTTTGGAGTGTAATGAGAGTGTCTAATTTACTTTGGTTTGTTCATGCATTGATAACATCTTTTTGAACATTGCCTCAACACTCATCTCAGTCTTCTGCTGTACACCAGCTGTCTTAATGCTCGTGTTGCGAGTCACTGCTCTAATTTGGCTATAGTCTTCCAATTCCTCAGATTCTGACCCAGATTCTTCATCGTACACATTCACCGCTTGGATAGAGGGCTCTCTGAACCGCACGGTGTTGCTGGTACTTGGTCTATCCTTTCGTGCACGCCAACCAACTTGCTGAGAATTTTTAAAAAGCTTATATGTTCTCAGGGCTTGGTCCATCGTGGTGCACTCCTGACATGCAATATATTGGGCTGCCTTCACGTCATATAGTCCTGTTATAAAATGGGCTACCACTTGGGACTCTAAATTGCGGGGGGACTGTCCAGGAAATGCCTGCAGTGCCAACTCCCATAGCTTGTCAACATAGTCTAAGACATCTTCTTTTTCAGCCTGCGTAGTGCTGTTGAATTGTATCAGAGTTGCATGTTGTAGCTGCTGACCACCAAATCGATTTCTCAGGGTGTCATATGCATCTCGTATGTCTGTAAAGACTATCGACTGATGGATCTGTGAGAGATAATCCGCTGCTTTTCCTTCCAGGGCTAGGCCCAGGAAAAATAGTTGGTCACGGAGATGTTGAATATTATGATAATTCAGAAAGTTCTGAAAATTATATTCAAACGTATCCCATCTTTTTGTCCCATTGAAAGAGATAGATTTAGGCAGCTGTACCTTGGACGGGGGTGGCATAAGTGGGCCTCCACTGCTCATATCTCCATAATGATCCGTGGAATTGCGATCCGCAGGTGGGGCCTCGTAGGAATGCATGTAACTAGTCTCATCCCTCCATCCTCGTCTTTCCCTGTGCATGCTTGCCTCAATTAGAGCATCCTCCTGTTCTAAGGTTCTTCTCATAGATGGTTTTCTTCGTGGTAGCCGGCGGGTTTGCCTTACTTTGTCTCTTGCATATCCACAATCCTCTCTTTGCGGGCCCATTGATGTGAGACCCTTGTTTGAGAAATCTTGAGAGGGTGGGTCCAATGTGTGAGTTATAGATTCAGGACATTCAGAGTAAGGCACCTTGTCCATGTAATTTTGACAAAATTTAGCTTCATGAACGAAAGGAACCCGCTCGCGGTCGGATGCCAAAAAGGATGTTGGGTAATGGTCTTCGGTAGGCTGATCGTGCCACGCATTACGAATGGTGCGTTTCGCATTGTTACAAAATGTCGGGTTCGCAACACTACTAGCACCTTCTTGAGGATTGCTAGTAGTGTCATGTTCAGGATACGAACCTGCAGCTTTAGATGGGGTCTGCTGCGCAGACAGTTCCCTTCGTCTGTCTCCAGCACCAGACGCATTATCATTCGAATCCATTTTATTTGGGGAACTGTCGCGAGAGGTACCAGGGGCATGTTCACCTGGTTTCTCAAAAATGCACGATTCGGAAACCGAAAAATCAAAAAGTTCTAACATGTCACCATTACTGATCTTATCTATCACATCCTCCTTAGTGAGTAAACCCTTACGTGCTCGAATGTCAAGCAGGGTTTTAGCCAAAGGCTTGCTTATATGAGATGACCTTAAAAGGTCCTTAGCAGTAATGACATTAATCATTATCTTTGCATCCATTTTGGATTAAACTGAAATATGATAATTATTTATTTCAGTTAAAATGACAGACCAGTTGATGCAAATCAATTAAAGCAATGATAAAGTCTGTAAACTTGGAATACTCTCAGATCCCTTCTCACTTGAATACAACCTCTACACCACAGCTGATAGATTTCACTATTTTCACTGTTTAATCACTGGGTTAGAGTTAGAGGTGGTTCTTATCCTATTTAGACACTGACCAGGTGTCTAAGGCAAGTGGATATGTTTACAGAGTCTGGATGTAAAGAGTTCAGAGAAACATCCAATATATAGGGGGTTTAGGAGCGTGTAAAGCTGGAAAATAGTTTCTGTGTTTGGTGAGTAGAAACACTTTTACATGGCTGCCTAAGCTTTGACTTTGATCATCTAAATAAAGACAGATGATACTGACTGTTACTGTTACCTTTTGTTTAGAAAAGCACAGTGAGATTGTTAAGCAACAATCTTGGCGCCAATTATTTGTATATTATTCACAGAAATAGTATTGTTGATGTCAAATATTGGAAAGTATTTAAATAGACATGCAAATAATTTAGCTCACATGCAGGTTGATGAATTCCAATCTTAGTTGAGACATCAGTGCGGGAGTGAAAACCATGACCCCAATAATGGTTCACCAGGCTAATTCTTTGAAGTGAATTGATTAAGCCCTCATGCACTTTCAAGTAAAATTATTGAATTGTACTCACCAATTTTGCTCCATTTTGTTGAATAGAAATCACAATTGCACAATTTTATTGGCAAAAATAAACGAAAGTTGAGCTCGAAGTCTCGATGAAAAAATTGAGCTGAGCTGAGATCGTAATTTCGCCAGTTCAAAAATAATTGCCGACCCCTATAAACGGCTTTCCTCTCTGGTTTAAGCAATGAAAAAACACAACTAAACCAGGGGAACTCAATTCAAGGCGCTATACTTACAACACAATCAGATGAAACAAGTTTTTAGATTCATAATTCTGATTTGTTTACAAGAACTCTTTACCTTGAAGAAGTCAATTCCCGTGCACTGAGTGCTACCATACACTTTAAAAATGGCAGGGTTCGGAAATTAGTCGCAGCGCCAATGATGGGCGAAGATAGTTGATATGTCTGTTTCAAATAAGGCTGTAGATAGTCGAGAGAAAGAATGAAAGGTGTCGCGAGCTTTTAAAGGGTAGAAATGATGACGTCACGTTTACGCGGGAGACAGCGAACGAACACAACATGAAGATTACTCACAACAGCTCGATCGAGACACTGACAGTCATGACATGACAAACACTCACAACAACAACAACAACAACAACAACCTATCACAATAATCTTCCCCACACATTATATCAGAACTTGTGAAATAAATTGATATTTGTACTCTGTTTTCAGGACCATTTGGTTTGAAAAGTATTCTTTATCCTCTTCATCACGTTAATCACCCATGCTCAATCTTAAGTTAAAATATGGTGATTCTTGAAATAGAAAGCCCTGAAAATGGTTGAGATTTTTATTTTCAATCATTGTAATCAAGGTGTTAAAAACAGGCTGGTTAAAAAGCCTATTGACGTGATTTTGGCACTGTGAGCAGGGTACAAAAAAAAACTATTTATCTTCCTTCACTCATTACCTGGTCATTTACTCTACTCTTCTCCTTGTTTCTTTATAGAGGTCTACCTGTTCTATGTCGATCCTTACCCCTCTCCTAATTGAATGATGAGTAACTTCTTCAGTCACATCTAACGGATATTTATGATCTGAGATGCTGGGTGGGGTTCCGGACCTCCCATAGTGGGCAGGGAGGTACATACTGTGTCTTCTATCCCCCTATGTTTGTTTTCCAACATGCTTTCTGTCTTTGTCTTGGAATTAGATTACTTAGTTATTTCCTGGCCCTGACCGGATACCCTGGCAGGGAGGGAAACAGTCAAATGTATAGTTAGTTTTGGGAGATATTTTTTTTCCTTGTAAATCATCTCTCTTACGCATTGTATTATGTTTTCTTTCTATTATATATGATTTGTAACACATTTGAGTGTATTCCTCTTAGTGGGGACCTGTGCTTGCGTCTTGGTGAGACTTTTTGTGATCTCAAACTAAGTACTTTGACAGTGTGCTTTTGGAATCTACATCTGTGTCCTATTTGAACCAATACCCCTTTTTCTTACCTTTTCTTGGGTTCTTTTATTGTCATTCTAGAACTTTTTACTATCCCAATTTCTTCCTTTTTACTGGCGCTGATATGACCTTAATGTGTTGCAAGCGCCGTAAAACCTTTAAAAACAAAAACAATGCTCTGAGTTGGTTGTGTGTGTGTGTGTGTGTGTGGGGGGGGGGGGTTATTTTTTAATTGATCCAGTCATCACAAGTGACTTGTTCCTCTGATTCATCATAAACATTTTTTTTTTCAGATCAAAGACAAAGTACTTATTGTACTTGTGGTTAATGGCTATTAATTTCATTAATATTTTAGGTCTAGATGGGAACTTAAAAACAAAATAAAATCATTCATTATTTCAAGATATTGACAGTTACAGAATGGCTGCCATTAGAGTTAATCGTAAAGAATCCTGTCGGAATGGACGTAAATTAAATTGCAAAGCATGCAAATCGAAAGGTAAATAGAAAGGGTTCAATTATATGATATCAGAATTAAATTATTATGTTGTTCTTTGAGTAATTTGAGAAATGTTTACTAATATAAGCCGGAGTTTTCAGTATTATGCCAATTGCTGTGATTTTCTTGGGATCTGATAGCTTTGAACGAGCAAAGGGTCCAGTATCATTCTGGTCTGATAGATCTGTAGGACAGTGCTTTTTATCCATTCTACCCAAAAGAAAAATGACAAACATTGATACTGTAATATGTTTAATGCTACAGGAACCAGGACATTGTGGTGACAATGAGTAGGCTGTGTTCTATGTTGATCCTTACCCCTCTCTGAATTGAAAGATGACCGACTTCATTCACATTTAATTGATGTTAATGATCTGAGATGATTATACGAGTGTGAGTGTGGTGTTGTAAGAAAACCTCATAAAGATGATAGTCATAAAAATGGTCCTTAGATTAAAAACAAAATGTCCAGCATGGAATTTTCTCCATCGTACGAGTGTTCATTCAAGTTAATACTTTTTAAGATATGTTATTATATTGTTTATGCGGGTGGTTGGATGGGAGCATCACCCTTGAATCATATACCTATGATGTTCGCATGGTGTACGATCCGATAGTGATGTCGTTGCTTCTTCTCTTTACTAGCCTATCCTGCTTCTTTGGTTTGTGATTGTATTTTTGACAGGGATATTTTTTTTTCTGTAAATCTTCTGCCTGTTTGTTCTTGGTTATTTATAATTTAGCTTATGATATCTTTAGGTTATGATTTTGATTTACATTTGTACTATTTTTGTTAGATTGCTTGTTTTTTTGTTTCAGCGGTCTCTCATATAACCTCAATTGTGTTGGAAGAGACCTAAAGCAACAAACAAAAATATTATATTGTTTATTGTTATCTTTTCATCTCTGATTCTATTTTTTTTCTCAAAGGTCAAGTCTTAGAATCACAGTCCCCTTGGAGACTGTCATTTATCACAGATGCACTATGGGGAATTATTAATTTTATAGTACTATTGTAAGTATTTCAAATTATTTCACCTTGGAGATTAATTGGGATTTTAAAAGCCACAGTGGTATTCTCTTTTGAACAGCTTAAAAAAAATATGTCAAAACAGTTATGTAGTAGAGTTTAAATCACAATAGAACATACTTCTTAATGGGGACCTGGGCTTATGCCTGGATGAAACTTTTAGTTAATTTCGAACTAAGTACTTTGATATTGTGCTCTTGGAATCTACATTTTTTTCCTATTTGAACCAATTCCCCTTTGTCTTACCTTTTCTTGGGTGGTTTAATTGTAATTCTAGAACTTTTTACTATCCCATTTTCTTCCTTTTTACTGGCACTGATATAACCTTAATGTGTTGCAAGCACCGTAAATCCCTTAAAAACAAATAAACCACCTCATTTGTTTCACCTCACCTCATTCTCTTGACTAAGATGGTTATAGAGGAGATGAATAAGGGCCCTCCATCCAGATCTGTTCTAAGCTTATCTCATAATTTAAAATGAATAATGTTCCCTTTATTCACCCCATAGAAGAAATTTGTCTGTAGGATCTATCCCTAGGGAAGACTGGAATAACCCAGGTGTCAGCCACAATGCTGCACCGCAAATTGAGCTTGGGCGAGGTGACTTGCTTAAGGCCGCACAGCACGGCGCCGGGTGATTGAACTCGGTACCTTTCGGGTACGAAGCAAAGGCTGTACTGCTGAGCCAACCTGCCCCATGGGCAGTTCATCCTTGTCCATTTCTCTACATTATCCATCTAGCATTCTGCCACTCTCCAAGGTTCCTTGCACAATTTTTTTTCCATCAAAGTCTTTTATATGTACTTTTAACATACATAAAAATTATATTTAACCAGTTAACTGCCTTGCTCCAGAAAAATTCCAGTGTTGAGAGTTTTTGTCAAGATGAGGGCAATTTGAAATATATCGATATTTGAATTTGAAGGACGAGTTTTCTGGAGAAATTTTTAAATACATGTCTTTTTTAAATTATGGCAGTTAACTGGTTATAAAGTGGAAGTTCGATTTTACCCAGACCCAGCATCACATCTTAACTCTTGGCTTTTGTTGTCCAATGAAAGACGCCTGGTTCAGAGCTATAATCAGATAAATAAAAGGATGAGTTGTGATTTGAATGAACTTCAGTCTCACCACCAAAGGATGTAAAGACACTTCCTTAACAGGCTTGTGTTTAAACTTAAACAAGACGGTTGATTTTGTTTTAGTTTTACAGTTGTCTCTACAATATAGGAGCATAAAGAACTATTTATAGGACAGCTATTACGAACATGGAGGGAGTCTCAGTTCCATTAATACTCTTTTGTTATTGTTTATTTTGACCTGTAAACTACATGATGGAATCATTAGAGATTTATACTTATACTTGAATCTATATGAATATTGATTGAAATTATTAGGAGTGATTAATTTTAATTGGGTTTTTTTTCTTTCTTTTCCCAAAACAGCTTTCAGACCATGATCAATGTAAGTAACTTCTATATTTTAAATAACTTATTTTTCTAGGTTAGCATTACAGCTGTCTACTTAAAATATTTAAAAACTTGTAGTTTTTAGGATATAGGAATTGTAATAATAATAATGTACTTTATTCATCCAAAAGGAAATTTTTGTATGATGTTCCCTTTATTCATCCCACAGAAGAAATTTGTCTTTAGGATCTATCCCTAGGGAAGACTGGGATAACCCAGGCATCAGCCGCAATGCTGCGCCGCAAATTGAACTTGGGCGAGGTGTCTTGCTCAAGAACGCACAGCACGACGCCGGTTTTAGTCGCTCAAGTCTTGTTAACTTTATAGATCAACAATTTACTTTCACAAAGAATAAATGACACTTCGAAATCCTAAAAATTATGTAGTCTGGCATCAACTGTCATTTGACTTGAAAGATTGATCAATCTAAATGACCTTCATCTTGGGAATAACTCTGACGAGGTCTCAGGTTCGAAAGTATTTGTTAAAATGAGGGTCATTTTAATCAACCAATATTTTATGGATGAGTTTTCTGGCCAAATTTGTATACATATTTATACAACAGTTAACTGGCTAGATATTCATTTGATTAGTAATAGTGTCATTTTTTATATTGAAGCTTCTTTATTAAGTAGATGAAAACGATTATTTTCTGAAATAGTCAGAAACACAGCATTTGACAATTTTGAATACTAAATATTTATAGATCACAGTCAAAGCTTTTCTCTATTGTAATTTTAATTTGTTTTCACAGCCAAATAAAAACAGTAGAGGAGACAATTATTCATCAGATTACAGAAGACCCGGGTAAGTTTTGCTCTCTTGGAAATTGTCACCTATGGGAATCCATCGCTGATTCTAGCTCATAAAAGTTATTCTGAGGTCAGCAGAACTCTTAAACGTATTTTGATATTATACTTACATTTACATTGGGTAATCAAGGCAAAAGCCCAGAACTCATTTTTATTTTTTTTTTCATTGTTAAACCATGTTGTCATTTGTAATAATTGTAAGAAATCCATGTTGTTGCTTGAAATTTCAAGAAACATTTTTAAAAATATGGCAACCTGGTCGCTGGTTGATTGTAAAAGTTTTAGCAGTTTTAAATTGATAATACTGCTAAAATGATTCTGAATGTATATACCTACTTGGTTCTTACGTTGAAAAATATGTTGTCAGAGCTGCCTGATAATTCGTAATTTTTAGTACTAACAACTGACAATAGTTCCGGTTGTAAGGTCTCTTCATAATGGGAGCAAATTCTGTTCAAACTATCTTTAAACGTAAAAAGATCTATTTATTTTTTATTTTTTAATAAATATTTTTTTTCAGGGGTGGTGGTCCCCCGACACGTAGAATGGGAGGATTCAGAGGTGGAAGAGGGGGTAAGTTTTTCTACATTGTGCAGTCTTAATGGATTTTGACATGGCAAAAAACGAAAGTCAGATTACAAAATAATAGCAATGTAGATGAATCAAGTTGGAGGTGTTTTTAAATTAGGCACCTTGAAAGACATCTGATCCAAAATCACCAAAGCATATTGGCTGCCTCTCTACCGCTTTTCTAATGTTTATTTCGTTTGATGCAATCACACTTGCACAAAGCTTCTGTGCTCCAACATTCTGTACATTCTCTTGTCTCAATTGGACTAGTTCACGAAATAGATAACAATGTGAAATTTAATGTAGGCTTCAATTTAAACGAAAACAGATAAAATGGACGTTTCGAGTTTCCCCTTTATCAATAAAACAGGATGAATGAAACACTACAGACGAATGAGGTAATGTGGTAGTGACGTTGTTAAGATGAATCATTCATCTTTATCTGATTTATTTGACCAAGCAGAATATGAATGAATAAATACACTTGATAAAGCATATTGCCAGGCCCCATCAGACCATCATATTGAATCAAATTTCTATTTCACACAATACAGTACAAGTCACCTGCTTGGTGTCCTTTTTGTAGTGGCAGTCTTGTCTTTGTCGTTGTCTATATCCAGATAATTTTTCACATCTGAACATGGTCAGCGGAAAAAGCCATTGCCAGGGAGACAATACTGAAACCAAAATTTTTGTTATCACGGTCGCCCATTTGGCCTCTGACTCTGACCATGCTAAATCTCACTAAAGGACATTAGGGAATGCTTTGGTCCACATCTACTTATTGTAACATAGAACCTTTTGGCTTTATCCCGGGTGTTTTCCTGGTTGATTGTGTCTTATTGTGAAAGATATATATTTTGAAATATGGTTCCTTGTTTTAACACCTTTGACAAAAAATAATTCTGATTCTTCATTTGTATACCAGCAAGTTACCATTGCTTGACTATAACTATAACAGCTTCAAAAAGGAACAAAATACCAAACACGGAATGTTTCGGGCTCAAAAATCCGATTTTTCTACAGAGAAGACCTATAAATCATCTCTTGTCATCTATCTGGAATTTAGTAATGTATTTGTCTTTATTGTTGTTTGTTGTTGGCTGAAGAAGGGTTTTGAGCCCGAAACGTTCCGTGGTTGGTATTTTGTTCTTTTATGAAGCTGTTATATATTCATTATTGTTCATGACTTATTGCTTGAGTTCCATCTTTTACCTTTTTTTTTGTATGTGAACCATTTTAACCAGATTTGCTATTATGAAAGGTTTGGAGAAATGACCTTTTTGTGTGGCCAAACTACAGCTTCTAAATTCAGTAAAATCTTTTTGACAATGAAAATTTAGTTAATACAATTATTCAAGACTGAAGTGCTGTTAAATAAACCTGTGGCCAATTTTTTTTTTCATTGAGAACTACAATTTTAATAAGAATTATGTTGGCAAGTCTGCTTTACAATCTTGTGCATATCATTATCATTTTTCGTAAATATTTTTTCTTTTAAATGACAAAAAAAAAAAAAAAAAAAGAACGAAAAAAAATAATTCACTATCATAGCCAAAATAAACCTCTGTCCAGGTAGAAAACGGGCCTAGCATGGGACTCACTGACCGTGACGTGACTGGAAAGCGCGTGGCGGTCTGACTTGTGGGTCTGATTTCTGAAGGTAACTCAAGTCGTGACGGTTTGATGCGTACATTATTATTTTTTTTCCACAGGCCTTTTTTATTTTTTAAAAACCTATAGCTTCAAACTGCAGAGTGTCTGTGTTGTGTAGACATTTAATTTTTTTTTTTTGTCACTCAATTTCAAGGGTCTATAAAACTAGTACACTTCGAAGCTAGACTTAAATAACACCTTTCATTCATTGAATATAAATTTATTTTTATTTAACCTCCCCACCCCCCTTTTTTTTTACAATCTCATTGTCGACTTAAATAACTTTTCAAACAAACAGAAGTTTAAGCAAGTACATCAGAAATGTTTTATCTATTTAAACATCAAAATTTGCTAACCAATGACAAGAAACAAAAGATAGGTAGAAATGTACTGCAGGCAACACAAGGCAATCAGAGAAGACACATTTTTTTCGTAACATATTATGGAGGCCTCGTGGATTTGGGGGGGGGGGGGGGGGGGGTGTATTTGTAATGATCGTACGGCTGTAAAAAAAAAATCTAATAAACTCACTCAGAAATAATTTCAATGTTTTGTTTGCAAAATTGTTAACAATTTTTGCAACAACTTTTATTGTTTAATTTTGATATATTTTTCGAGTTTTGTTTAAACACAAGATTGTGGTAATTTTGCAGGGGCTTTAACTCTCAAAAGTACTCGGTTTTTTTTTGGGGGGGGGGGGGGTGGATTTATCGCTAAAAGGTGATATTGTTGAATGGAATCTTTATGTAAACAAAACATTTACCAATTTCAGTAGTTAAGAAATGTTTTTCCAAACTTCTTTCTTTTAAATATTGTAATAGTAATAGTCTTGATAAATTATTTCTGTTTTATATCCTTTTAAAATCTTTTTTTTTTTCAATTCAATCAACAGGTCCAGGACCTCCTCCAATGGCTGGTGGTGGATGAGGTCGGTAAAGCAAGCAAGCTGTTGTAACAAAATGGACTTACTCTGTTCTTGGACCATGAACTACTTTGGTGTGCAATAAAAACATGCACAGATACCGTGTCGTTGAGTGCAATGAGTGAACAACCAATTCTATAGAGTCGTCCTCTCCCTAGTAGTGGTAGATCTTTTACCTTGGGTCATAATGCTAGATGTTATTTGTCTTTATTTTTTTTTAATTCTTAGCTCATCTCTCTTCAATGAGGAATTTCTCCAAGCTAAAAATGTCTTTGTTTTGAAATGAAAATTTAGAATTTTGTGTCATTGGTAAATACACTGCTGTTATTAGGATTTTATTACTTTGATTCCATCCTTTACACTTAACATACATTAAAAATTATAACGCATCTTTAAACTTACTTCAAAGTTTTTGAGTAATCTTATTTTTGCTTGGCATTTATAACCCAATACATTTTTTTTAGAATTCAAGAGTAAAGCTGCATTAGCTTGGATATTTCTATTGTTCGTCAATTTGAAAGGGTGGTTCATACTGGTCCAGAGGACATTGTTCATTTTGTTATTACTTATGCCAGTTTGCTTGCTATGATACATTTATTATATTTAAAGAATTTGTTTTTGGAGTGTTAAGATAATATATCAATTATTAATTTGCACTTGTGTACAAGTGGAAAAGTAGCGGTGCAAAATTTCTTGGAAATCTTGCGTAATATTATATTCTGATTTGTGCTAAATGAAATGCATTGTCATTTGTATAATTTAACATACCGCTTGTCCCAGATTCGATGTTGCCCAATACAAATTTTTTTTTTTAAATAGAAAACATACAAACTTTTGCGTTTGATTTAATGGGTGGGAAAGCTTTGCATCAGAACAAATAAATTTTTTTCGTGGCTTTTATCATTGTCAAGATATTGAACAAAGCATCCCATGCTCAATTGAACTCCACGACTACAGCACATTATCGGTTGGGATGAGAAGTGAGTGACCACTTTCTCACATTGTTGTGGCTCAGAAAGATATTTTGCCCTCTTTTAACTTTGACTTGTTCAATCTGAAAACTGTGCAGGCCTGTTGTGAAAACAAAGCCGACTCTTCCTACATAATTAAATTTTTTCTCTTTTTGAAGGTTTCATTTTAATGTACCACAAAACACATTGCTCAATACCATTTAGAAAAAAACTTCAATGTCGGTTGTGTTCATCGGATGTCAAGAGCAAACTGTGATTCTCTTCCTTTCACATTGGCATCAGGGCAACATCGATAATGGAATAATTGCTTAATTTGCAGTTTATATTGAAATCTCCACAATTTTAAATTTTTTCTTTTGATTGCTGAATGGCTATAATTATTAGTGATTCTTAGTATGGCATTCTATAATGTCATAAAATATTTTTCAAACCTGTTTAAAATAGAAATATTTGTTTTGAATTATTTTGTACAGATTCCATTTATTTAATTTATGGATTAATTAATTTTTCAATGTTTTTTTTTTTTTTGCTTTGGACACTATAAGGAAAGAACCGTAAAAGTATTTTGGTTGATTGTTTTTGTTTAAACATGTGCTGAAAATAATATTTATTCTGACAGGATCAGTCAGTTTATAAGAAGAAATAACAATCTGTAACACTCCATTAACAAGTTCTTCGAGTCGTTCACTGGTGGAAGCTTGATGAGATAGAACATCAAATTATGAAAGGGTTTCTGTCAACTCCTAATTATGGAGTAGGGAGCTCTGGACGGACTGGCCGCCAGTGAAGGATTTGTGATTTTTTTTACATGTAATTTAAAAATAAATAATTTATAAAATGTCCTATTTATCACATGTTGTCATTTTCAGACCCATCCATTCATCTTACTTACATGATATAAAATGTCAGAATTTTTATGTATATTATAATATTGTCATCCCTCATGATTTAGACTTGAAAGAAATTGATGTGAATGTGTGCGATTGCGTGTGAAAGTGTTTGCATGAATTTATTTGATGTTTGCAAGTGAGAAAAGAATTAATCCCAAAAGATTTGTTTGGATTTCAAAGAATCCAGAATTCCGAATTATCAATAAAAAAATTCTGTTTTTTTATTGAACCTAAATTATTGTTGGCTTTTATTTTTCCTGATTTTACATATAAATGATCTTAAGGATTGAGCAAGTTGTCTCCTGGGTGGGGTTCCGACCTCCCACAGTGGGCAGGGGGTACATGCTGTGTCTTCTATCCCCTTTTATCTGTTTTCCAACATGTTTTCTGTCTTTGTCTTGGAATGAGATTACTTGGTTTTGTCCTGGCCCTGGCCGGAGTCCAAGCTGGGAGGGAAATAGTCAAATGCATAGTTATTTTTTTGGGAGATGATATTTTTTCCTTGTAAATCATCTCTCTGTTATGTATTATATTTATTTTGAATTTGTAATGTAAGCATTTGAGTGTATTTCTCTTTGTTGGATTTTGTGCTTATGTCCGGATGAGACTTATAGGTGGTCTCAAACTTAGTACTAGTACTTTGATAGTGTGCTCTTGGAATCTACATCTCATCCCTATTTGTTCTCAGTTCCCCTTTGTCTTGTGTGCTTTATTTGTAATTCTAGAACTTTTTACTATCCCATTTTCTTCCTTTTTACTGGCGCTGATATAACATGAATGTGTTGCAAGCGCCGTAAAACCCTTAAAACATAAAACAGGGAGGTACTTGCTGTCTTCTATACCCCTTATATCTTTTCCAATTGCTTTCTGTCTTTGTCTTGGAATGAGATTACTTTAGTTTTGTCCTGACCCTGGCTGGGAGGGAAACAACAGTCGAATGTAGTTATAATTTTGGGAGATACATTTTTCCTTGTAAATCGTCTCTCTGTTATGTACTGTGTATTTTTAATATTTTTAACATATAATTTGTAAACATTTGAGTGTACACCTCTTAGTTTAGTGGGATCTTGTGCTGGTGTCTGGATGAGACATTTAGGTGATCTCAAACTGAGTACACTGATTAGTTTACTCTTGGAATCTACATCTGTTCCCTATTTGAACCATTTCCCTTTGTCTAACTTTTTCCATAAGTCCTTTTAATTGTACATTCAGAATGTTTTGACTATCCAATTTTCTTCCATTTTCTGGGTGGGGATCCTGACCTCCCATAGTGGACAGGGAGGTACATGCTATGTCTTCTAACCCACCAAAACCCGTTTTCCAATTGTTTCCTGTCGTCTTGGAGTGGGATTACTTGGTTTTGTCCTGACCTTGGCTGGGAGGAAAACAGTCGAATGTACAGTTATTGTTTTGGGAGATGATATTTTTTTTCCTTGAAAATCATCTCTCTCTTATGCATGTTATTAAAAAAAATTTAACATATTTATAAACATTTGAGTATTCCTCTTAGCGGGGACCTGTGCTTGCGTCTGGATGAGACTTTTAGGTGATCTCAAAATAAGTACTTTGATGGTTTGCTCTTGGAATCTACATCTATTTCCTATTTGAACCAATTCCTCTTTGTCTTACCTTTTCTTATGTGCTTTAATTGTAATTCTAGAACTTTTTACTATCCCATTTTCTTCCTTTTTACTGGCGCTGATGTGACCTTAATGCGTTGCAAGCGCCGCAAAAACCCTTAAAACAAACAATCTTCCATTTCACTGGTGCTGATATGACCTAAATTTGTTGAAAGCGCCGTAAAACCCTTAAAATTTAAAAGCAGAAAAAAAAGCGTTTTGTCTTTACAGTGGCACAGGGTAATAATAATAGTTTCCTTGGTATTGATCATGAAGTTCTCGGGTACTGTTTGTATACATCCCATGGTGGGCACGGAGACCACTTGCTGTCTTCCATCCCCTCTATATCTGTTTTCTGAGGTGCTTTCTGTCTTTCTGGGTTCGGTCCTTTATTTAACCTTCCATGGTGAGCCGGAGGTCACTTGCTGTGTCCTCTATCCCTTACATCTGTTTTCCAAGTTGCTTTCTTTGTCTTGGAATAGGATTGCTTGGTTTTGTCCTGGTCCTTAGCTGGGAGGGAAACAATCAAATACACTCCAGCACGGTTTCCTTGAACTCGGGACATGTAAAAAAAGTTTGAGGAAACCGTGCCTTGCCAAAAGAACTTGATGGAGAGGGTGGGGGTAGGGCTGCAGTGAGGCTCAACTGTATGGTTTTAGTGTCGAACCCGAAAGAGACCTAGTTAGAATATTCACCGCGTTATGTGACCTTCAACAAACTGCCTCTCCTTAGCTCTATTTGCGCTTGCAACACATTCATTAATCAGAAGAACCAAGAGCAATATTTTATACCGTATCCTTTTAACTTGTCTGAAACAACCTTATAGGTCCTATATGTTTCATACTGAAAATGCAACAAGATTCTGCCAAAAAGGGATACTCTCATATGGTAAATAAAAAACATATCAGGTTAAATCAAATGGTCTCATTCCAGAATAAGAAGGATAGGATGGAGAGAATCGACTGGCCTGTTTCATCGTCCAAAGGGCAATTTTCCCTAACACCCATATACATATGTATGTATGTATTTTCGAAGTGATTCTTCTAACAGCAAATCATTAATGAGGAAGGAAACAAAAACAACAAATCACACCTTCCACACACCCCCCCCCCCCTAAAAAAAACCAAAACAAAAATAAAATAATAAACATATAAATAATAATAAATTAATAAATAAAGCAAACAATTGTTGATTTTGAGTCATTACAAGAATTTAATATCAATAGCACAGGCAAAATTATTACAAAAGCAATAACATACTGAATGCATATATCAACAAAAATCATCAGTTTTATGTACAGTAAATACAAGGTGAACAAGTATTACTTGTTCATCTCAAAATGCATGAAACGTTTTTCAAATAACATTTGTATGACGCCAACATTTACCAGATTTTGTCAATGGTCTCGAATCATTTTGTCGTTTCTAAATTTAAATTTGGTCAATAATAAATATTAATTTCTCTTTGCCTTAGTAAAAAAATATTTTGATTGCACGTTTTACAGTAATTGATGTACACGGTATCTATATCATCAGGGTCGATTGGCCATCAAGTTGCTTTGACTAAAAAATGATTGAAACCACTCATGCACAACAGCCCCCCCTCCCCCAATCCTTCAATTGTCAGTTTTTTTCTGTTAGCTAAGGCATGTGTTTTATATTCTATAAAGTGTGTATAGCATAAAATTATGTGGTTATAACCATATTTAACCAATTCCAGCTGTACAAATGTTTCTCATTTCCATCTTAACTTAATCAATTTTGTCATTAAAAAAAAAATATCTCAATTGGTCGACCTATTATCAATTCAATTGATATTCTTTTTTTTCCTCAGGGCAAGTAAGTGAACAAAGAAATGCAAATCTTAGCCTCCTTGTTGCTCAAAAACCTTAGTAACTGTGACAGTCTTTGTTCAGTCCAATTGTCATTATAATAAATGTGATCCCACACATTATTAGCATAAAACTTTCTTTTCATTGAGGACCAGGTGTGCCGAAAACTTAGTGCATTCCCATGTATACGAGAGAGACTAAAAATAATTGTACTTCAATGGTACAGTAACCTGGTGCGTGAGAAATGTAAAGAGTCTGTGATTTGTTCTTTGAATAAGACTAGAATGGACACATGAGCTGACAGGTTTGTCGCATCATTAAAAGATGGATTATTGAAGGACAACCAAAAAGAGGTGTCCTTCAAAAAGCTTGATTCATTGTTTTGTCGTTTTGTTTTTAGGTGTTTAATGGCGCAGGATTTCACATTCCTGCAAATACTTTAAAATTGTAAGCGGTTCGACCGACTGGAACAGAGACTTCAAGTCCCTGTTTTCATAATGTTGTGACCTTATCTGTTCTAATTCTGTACATTCAATTAAAATATGGTGAACTGTGAGGTCACAGTTACATCTTCTGCAGAGGGGTTTTTCATCCCTCTCCAGAAGGAAACGGTGAGTGAGGGCAGTATGTCCGATCCGGAGTCAAGTTATTTTGACCTCGTCTCTTCTTTTTAGCCCCGAGTTGGGTCTGGGGCCGAGGTCACTTTTAATTTGTTTTAATTTGTTATGTACATCTCGACTCCAGGATCGTTCCCATTCCTTTTGGACGTGTTTTTTTATATTGATCTTTAAATCCGCGTGTGGGATTTTACTGCCCTCTTGTAATTCTTGGCTCACTGCCTCTTTTGCGAGGCCAGACTTGAGGAGTATACTTCGGTGAGTGCCTTACCCCCCCAAGTGTGGGACTGAGCCGTGCTAGTGGGCACAATATAGCCGGGTTGAATAAAAACTTATAAATATCATGGCCAAAAATAATAAAAACTCTCCCCTTCAAGCCCCACCCCAGACTGGAAAAAAACGTAAAATAACAGCCCCGATGACTCTTGATGACTTACCAGGAATGGCAACCCTAAAATTCTCGCCGTTCCTGGTAATTCAACCGAATGAGGATAATATCAAACTGAACACTTTGAGTATCTTCACCATCAGCAAGGCACTCAAAGCAAATGGCGCCGGTACACCAAAGGCAGTGAATAGGAACAACTCTGGCATTTTAATGATACAAGTGCAGGGTCGAAAAGAGAGTGAGAACCTCTTGAGATGTACCAGATTCTCTGACATCCCAGTCACCGTTGAGGCTCACAGGAGCCTTGATTCATTCATTACCGCTAATGTCCAGAATTGAACCCAATCCTGGGCCTGTCAAACAAACACAGACAAGACAGACCAAAAAACGCCTTAGTATGTAGATGAATATACGAGTTCAAATAAGAATAATAACCCAGACATTTTGACAACGGTCAATCAAATCATAAGCCAATTGGATAAGAGACGATTGAACAAAATCCTAAAAAATTCTTTTAACGTTATGAAACTTAGAAAGACAAGGAATTTAAAAAACACAGAGGCCAGACTGGGAAAAATAATAAATTGGCAAAATAGAATCATAAAGTAGAAGAAATTAAATAATATGCTATTCTATGGCATACCTGAGACACACAGACATGGGACCAGGTGGAAATGAAAGTAAAAAAGATTTTGGAAGATAAACTGGGAATATGAAAATGTGAAAATAAACCCCATGCATTGGGCATGGACTATTATAACAAACAGTGGCCCTGACCCATTATTGGTAAGTACTCTCATTATAAATGCAGAGAGAATGTTTTGTGTTATAAAAATAGGCCTTTTCTTAATTTAAATTAAGTAACCGTGACAGTAATTTTAATAATCTTGTCTCATTGGACACTAGATTCTAGATAGCTAATTTTGTTTTTGTGCCACCTAACCATGAGCTGAAAATTTCTAGCAGAAAATTTTTTTTTTTCATTTTTTAACGAAAAAAGATCTTGAAATATCAACTTGGCGTCACAATATTAATGTAACAGAAGAACTATTAAAAACCCGTCAAAGACAAAGTAGTAAAGGTAATGAAGTACCAATTAAAGGAATTTTTGAATTTTTATAAAATTGATAGAAACAGAAGTAGGAAGAGCCAGAGATTATTCATTAGACATGAAGGGAGTTCGCATTGGTTATTAGAACAGAAATTTCGATTTCTTCTTGTGTCTCATTGGACACTAGATAATAAATATATCATTTTGTTTTTGTGCCACCTCAATAGTAGCATCTCACCATGAGCTGAAAATTTCTAGCATCAACATTTTTTAACCAAAAAAGATCTTGAAATATCAACTTGGCGTCACAATATTAATGTAACAGAAGAACTTTTAAAAACCCGTCAAAGACAAAGTAGTAAAGGCAATGAAGTACCATTTAAAGGAATTTTTGAATTTTTATAAAATTGATAGAAACAGAAGTAGGAAGAGCAGAGATTATTCATTAGACATGAAGGGAGTTCGCATTGGTTATTAGAACAGAAATTTCGATTTCTTCTTTTGTCTCATTGGACACTAGATAATAAATATCTCATTTTGTTTTTGTGCCACCTCAACAGTAGCATCTCACCATGAGCTGAAAATTTCTAGCATCAACATTTTTTAACCAAAAAAGATCTTGAAATATCAACTTGGCGTCACAATATTAATGTAACAGAAGAACTTTTAAAAACCCGTCAAAGACAAAGTAGTAAAGGTAATGAAGTACCAATTAAAGGAATTTTTGAATTTTTATAAAATTGATAGAAACAGAAGTAGGAAGAGCAGAGATTATTCGTTAGACATGAAGGGAGTTCGCATTGGTTATTAGAACAGAAATTTCGATTTCTTCTTTTGTCTCATTGGACACTAGATAATAAATATCTCATTTTGTTTTTGTGCCCCCTCAACAGTAGCATCTCACCATGAACTGAAAATTTCTAGCATCAACATTTTTTAAACAAAAAAGATCTTGAAATTTCCACTTGGCGTCACAATAATGTAACAGAAGAATTTTTTTAACTTGTCAATGACAAAGTAGTAAATGCAATTAAGTTCCAATTAAAGGAATTTTGAAATGTTATCAAATTGATAGAAACAGAAGTAGGGAGAGCCAGAGATTATTCATTAGTTAGAACATGAAGGGAGTTCGCATTGGTTATTAGAACAGAAATTTCGATTTCTTCTTGAGTACATTTTTTTCAGTCAAGGCAATGATTGAGGCTGCTCAATGTTTAGTTTAATGCAAGAAAAAACATGAAATATCTAGGAAATATGGAGGTAATGACTCAGGTTTAACAACTGCTATCACTACCAAGCCTTTCAACCAATGATGCCATCAATCCAGAGCAAGGAGTGATACCACTTTCAAAGGATGTACAGAACCTCAAAGCTCGGCTCATCAAGAAAAATCCAGATGCTACTGAAGTTCAGCGTCTTCTATTCTACATTGCATCTGTAGAATAGGTGGCAACACAGATGATGGTATCACAATGTGATGATGGTATGACAATGTGATGATATAAGGTTGCTGTGATGATGGTATAGGATCAGTAAATAAATATAAATAATATTATGCCTGAGTCGTGTGATTTGTCTTTCTGTACAAACTGACGTTATGTTCTCCTGCCTGTCACATTATGCTGATGTTCTCGTTACGTACAATAATAATATCTACCGATATCCTCTTGAAACAATTATGTGTTTAGATGCTAATGAGAGAGGCATTCCTTCCTGTACTCAGAGGAGTGCAGTGTTTTATGAAGGCATTCAAATTTTTCAAAAATTCTTTTGACTTCATGTTTTTGTGAACAAGGATTTTTCAGAAATAGGAGCCCTTTCATAGATTTTTCCTAATGCCACACCAGTACTTTGGGCTTTTCATGTTTCATCTGCAATAAAAAAGGCATTGTCGAATAAGGGTCTAGGAGAAGAAAACTTTGAATAAAAACTATGGTTGGACTGGAATCGTAAGCCTTGGCTGGTAACGAGGAGAAGGAACCTCTGAAATATTGTTGTGTAAAATTCGATTAATTTCAGAGACTAGCTTTGCTTTCCGCCGCTTTGTGTCCCCCCGACCATCCAGTTGAGCAGTGCATAGGAATCGGTCTTAAGGAAAGTCAAGTTCATCAAGAACGTCTGACCAGTCCTGCATTGAGTCGGATGTACGTCATTTCATGCGTATTTTACGCTTGAAGTATCACTTCCGATGAATGTGACCATGACTATGACCGTGACCTTGAGGATCCGATTGCCGCTTTCTCGCGACGTAAAAGAAACTGGACTCCTAGTCCTGGCAATTCCCTAACACTCGACCTGTTTACCCAGATCGAGGCAATACAATCCACACCTATCAAGAGGTCTAACCTCACCCGTCTTGAATGGGCTGCCGTACGATCACTTAGATCACGTCGAGACACAGTGATCAAAGCGGCTGATAAAGGAGGGGCCGTAGTTGTTTGGGACGCTCAGCTCTATAGAGCTGAGGGTCACACGCAATTGAGTGACCAGATATTTTATGAGAAAGTGACTTCGGACCCAACACTTGCAAACAACACCAGAGTCCACCAGACAATCCAATCTTTGGTATCTCAGGGAGAATTACCTAGTAGAGCAGAGATCCTTAAACACAACCCCAGCGCCCTAGGTAATCCATGTTTTTACATGCTCCCCAAGATACACAAGATCCGGGAATTGTCTGACGCGCCACCTGGAAGGCAGATTGTGTCAGCTATCTCGTGCCCCACTGAGAAGGTATCGCAGTTCCTTGATGCGGTATTTCAGCGTATAGTTCCCACCCTGCCATCGTATATCAAGGATATTAACCATGCTCTTGGTGTCCTTGACGAAATTCAATTCCAGGATGAACATCCACGGCTGATTTTCACCATGGCCAAAACGAATAAAAACTCTCCCCTTCAAGCCCCACCCCAGACTGGAAAAAAACGTAAAATAACAGCCCCGAAGACTCTTGATGACTTACCAGGAATGGCAACTCCAAAATTCTCGCCATTCCTGGTAATTCAACCGAATGAGGAAAATATCAAACTGAACACTTTGAGTATCTTCACCATCAGCAAGGCACTCAAAGCAAATGGTGCCGGTACACCAAAGGCAGTGAATAGGAACAACTCTGGCACTTTAATGATACAAGTGCAGGGTCGAAAAGAGAGTGAGAACCTTTTGAGATATACCAGATTCTCTGACATCCCAGTCACCGTTGAGGCTCACAGGAGCCTTGATTCATTCATTACCGCTAATGTCCAGAATTGAACCCAATCCTGGGCCTGTCAAACAAACACAGACAAGACAGACCAAAAAACGCCTTAGTATGTAGATGAATATACGAGTTCAAATAAGAATAATAACCCAGACATTTTGACAACGGTCAATCAAATCATAAGCCAATTGGATAAGAGACGATTGAACAAAATCCTAAAAAATTCTTTTAACGTTATGAAACTTAGAAAGACAAGGAATTTAAAAAACACAGAGGCCAGACTGGGAAAAATAATAAATTGGCAAAATAGAATCATAAAGTAGAAGAAATTAAATAATATGCTATTCTATGGCATACCTGAGACACACAGACATGGGACCAGGTGGAAATGAAAGTAAAAAAGATTTTGGAAGATAAACTTTTGTTTGTTTGTTTGTTGCTTTAGGTCTCTTCCAACACAATTGAGGTTATATGAGAGACCGCTGAAACAAAAAAAAAAACAAGCAATCTAACAAGAATAGTACAAATGTAAATCAAAATCATAACCTAAAGATATCATAAGCTAAATTATAAATAACCAAGAACAAACAGGCAGAAGATTTACAGAAAAAAAAAAAATCCCCTGTCAAAAATACAATCACAAACCGAAGAAGCAGGATAGGCTAGTAAAGAGAAGAAGAAACGACATCACTATCGGATCGTACACCCATGCGAACATCATAGGTATATGATTCAAGGGTGATGCTCCCATCCAACCACCCGCGAAGATAAAATGGGAATATGAAAATGTGAAAATAAACCCCATGCATTGGGCATGGACTATTATAACAAACAGTGGCCCTGACCCATTATTGGTAAGTACTCTCATTATAAATGCAGAGAGAATGTTTTGTGTTATAAAAATAGGCCTTTTCTTAATTTAAATTAAGTAACTGTGACAGTAATTTTAATAATCTTGTCTCATTGGACACTAGATTCTAGATAGTTAATTTTGTTTTTGTGCCACCTAACCATGAGCTGAAAATTTCTAGCAGAAAAATTTTTTTTTTTCATTTTTTAACGAAAAAAGATCTTGAAATATCAACTTGGCGTCACAATATTAATGTAACAGAAGAACTATTAAAAACCCGTCAAAGACAAAGTAGTAAAGGCAATGAAGTACCAATTAAAGGAATTCTAAAATTTTATCAAATTGATAGAAACAGAAGTAGGGAGAGCCAGAGATTATTCATTAGTTAGAACATGAAGGGAGTTCGCATTGGTTATTAGAGCAGAAATTTCGATTTCTTCTTGTGTCTCATTGGACACTAGATAATAAATATCTCATTTTGTTTTTGTGCCACCTCAACAGTAGCATCTCACCATGAGCTGAAAATTTCTAGCATCAACATTTTTTAACCAAAAAAGATCTTGAAATATCAACTTGGCGTCACAATATTAATGTAACAGAAGAACTTTTAAAAACCCGTCAAAGACAAAGTTGTAAAGGCAATGAAGTACCATTTAAAGGAATTTTTGAATTTTTATAAAATTGATAGAAACAGAAGTAGGAAGAGCAGAGATTATTCATTAGACATGAAGGGAGTTCGCATTGGTTATTAGAGCAGAAATTTCGATTTCTTCTTGTGTCTCATTGGACACTAGATAATAAATATCTCATTTTGTTTTTGGGCCACCTCAACAGTAGCATCTCACCATGAGCTGAAAATTTCTAGCATCAACATTTTTTAACCAAAAAAGATCTTGAAATATCAACTTGGCGTCACAATATTAATGTAACAGAAGAACTTTTAAAAACCCGTCAAAGACAAAGTAGTAAAGGCAATGAAGTACCAATTAAAGGAATTTTTGAATTTTTATAAAATTGATAGAAACAGAAGTAGGAAGAGCAGAGATTATTCATTAGTTAGAACATGAAGGGAGTTCGCATTGGTTATTAGAGCAGAAATTTCGATTTCTTCTTGTGTCTCATTGGACACTAGATAATAAATATCTCATTTTGTTTTTGTGCCACCTCAACAGTAGCATCTCACCATGAACTGAAAATTTCTAGCATCAAATTTAAAAAAAAAAAAAGATCTTGAAATATCAACTTGGCGTCACAATAATGTAACAGAAGAATTTTTATAACTTGTCAATGACAAAGTAGTAAATGCAATTAAGTTCCAATTAAAGGAATTTTGAAATTTTATCAAATTGATAGAAACAGAAGTAGGGAGAGCCAGAGATTATTCATTAGTTAGAACATGAAGGGAGTTCGCATTGGTTATTAGAACAGAAATTTCGATTTCTTCTTGAGTACATTTTTTTCAGTCAAGGCAATGATTGAGGCTGCTCAATGTTTAGTTTAATGCAAGAAAAAACATGAAATATCTAGGAAATATGGAGGTAATGACTCAGGTTTAACAACTGCTATCACTACCAAGCCTTTCAACCAATGATGCCATCAATCCAGAGCAAGGAGTGATACCACTTTCAAAGGATGTACAGAACCTCAAAGCTCGGCTCATCAAGAAAAATCCAGATGCTACTGAAGTTCAGCGTCTTCTATTCTACATTGCATCTGTAGAATAGGTGGCAACACAGATGATGGTATCACAATGTGATGATGGTATGACAATGTGATGATATAAGGTTGCTGTGATGATGGTATAGGATCAGTAAATAAATATAAATAATATTATGCCTGAGTCGTGTGATTTGTCTTTCTGTACAAACTGACGTTATGTTCTCCTGCCTGTCACATTATGCTGATGTTCTCGTTACGTACAATAATAATATCTACCGATATCCTCTTTAAACAATTATGTGTTTAGATGCTAATGAGAGAGGCATTCCTTCCTGTACTCAGAGGAGTGCAGTGTTTTATGAAGGCATTCAAATTTTTCAAAAATTCTTTTGACTTCATGTTTTTGTGAACAAGGATTTTTCAGAAATAGGAGCCCTTTCATAGATTTTTCCTAATGCCACACCAGTACTTTGGGCTTTTCATGTTTCATCTGCAATAAAAAAGGCATTGTCGAATAAGGGTCTAGGAGAAGAAAACTTTGAATAAAAACTATGGTTGGACTGGAATCGTAAGCCTTGGCTGGTAACGAGGAGAAGGAACCTCTGAAATATTGTTGTGTAAAATTCGATTAATTTCAGAGACTAGCTTTGCTTTCCGCCGCTTTGTGTCCCCCCGACCATCCAGTTGAGCAGTGCATAGGAATCGGTCTTAAGGAAAGTCAAGTTCATCAAGAACGTCTGACCAGTCCTGCATTGAGTCGGATGTACGTCATTTCATGCGTATTTTACGCTTGAAGTATCACTTCCGATGAATGTGACCATGACTATGACCGTGACCTTGAGGATCCGATTGCCGCTTTCTCGCGACGTAAAAGAAACTGGACTCCTAGTCCTGGCAATTCCCTAACACTCGACCTGTTTACCCAGATCGAGGCAATACAATCCACACCTATCAAGAGGTTAACCTCACCCGTCTTGAATGGGCTGCCGTACGATCACTTAGATCACGTCGAGACACAGTGATCAAAGCGGCTGATAAAGGAGGGGCCGTAGTTGTTTGGGACGCTCAGCTCTATAGAGCTGAGGGTCACACGCAATTGAGTGACCAGATATTTTATGAGAAAGTGACTTCGGACCCAACACTTGCAAACAACACCAGAGTCCACCAGACAATCCAATCTTTGGTATCTCAGGGAGAATTACCTAGTAGAGCAGAGATCCTTAAACACAACCCCAGCGCCCTAGGTAATCCATGTTTTTACATGCTCCCCAAGATACACAAGATCCGGGAATTGTCTAACGCGCCACCTGGAAGGCAGATTGTGTCAGCTATCTCGTGCCCCACTGAGAAGGTATCGCAGTTCCTTGATGCGGTATTTCAGCGTATAGTTCCCACCCTGCCATCGTATATCAAGGATATTAACCATGCTCTTGGTGTCCTTGACGAAATTCAATTCCAGGATGAACATCCACGGCTGATTTTCACCATGGCCAAAACGAATAAAAACTCTCCCCTTCAAGCCCCACCCCAGACTGGAAAAAAACGTAAAATAACAGCCCCGAGACTCTTGATGACTTACCAGGAATGGCAACTCCAAAATTCTCGCCATTCCTGGTAATTCAACCGAATGAGGAAAATATCAAACTGAACACTTTGAGTATCTTCACCATCAGCAAGGCACTCAAAGCAAATGGTGCCGGTACACCAAAGGCAGTGAATAGGAACAACTCTGGCACTTTAATGATACAAGTACAGGGTCGAAAAGAGAGTGAGAACCTTTTGAGATATACCAGATTCTCTGACATCCCAGTCACCGTTGAGGCTCACAGGAGCCTTGATTCATTCATTACCGCTAATGTCCAGAATTGAACCCAATCCTGGGCCTGTCAAACAAACACAGACAAGACAGACCAAAAAACGCCTTAGTATGTAGATGAATATACGAGTTCAAATAAGAATAATAACCCAGACATTTTGACAACGGTCAATCAAATCATAAGCCAATTGGATAAGAGACGATTGAACAAAATCCTAAAATTCTTAAGTTATGAAACTTAGAAAGACAAGGAATTTAAAAAACACAGAGGCCAGACTGGGAAAAATAATAAATTGGCAAAATAGAATCATAAAGTAGAAGAAATTAAATAATATGCTATTCTATGGCATACCTGAGACACACAGACATGGGACCAGGTGGAAATGAAAGTAAAAAAGATTTTGGAAGATAAACTTTTGTTTGTTTGTTTGTTGCTTTAGGTCTCTTCCAACACAATTGAGGTTATATGAGAGACCGCTGAAACAAAAAAAAACAAGCAATCTAACAAGAATAGTACAAATGTAAATCAAAATCATAACCTAAAGATATCATAAGCTAAATTATAAATAACCAAGAACAAACAGGCAGAAGATTTACAGAAAAAAAAAAAATCCCCTGTCAAAAATACAATCACAAACCGAAGAAGCAGGATAGGCTAGTAAAGAGAAGAAGAAACGACATCACTATCGGATCGTACACCCATGCGAACATCATAGGTATATGATTCAAGGGTGATGCTCCCATCCAACCACCCGCGAAGATAAATGGGAATATGAAAATGTGAAAATAAACCCCATGCATTGGGCATGGACTATTATAACAAACAGTGGCCCTGACCCATTATTGGTAAGTACTCTCATTATAAATGCAGAGAGAATGTTTTGTGTTATAAAAATAGGCCTTTTCTTAATTTAAATTAAGTAACTGTGACAGTAATTTTAATAATCTTGTCTCATTGGACACTAGATTCTAGATAGTTAATTTTGTTTTTGTGCCACCTAACCATGAGCTGAAAATTTCTAGCAGAAAATTTTTTTTTTTTCATTTTTTAACGAAAAAAGATCTTGAAATATCAACTTGGCGTCACAATATAATGTAACAGAAGAACTATTAAAAACCCGTCAAAGACAAAGTAGTAAAGGCAATGAAGTACCAATTAAAGGAATTCTGAAATTTTATCAAATTGATAGAAACAGAAGTAGGGAGAGCCAGAGATTATTCATTAGTTAGAACATGAAGGGAGTTCGCATTGGTTATTAGAGCAGAAATTTCGATTTCTTCTTGTGTCTCATTGGACACTAGATAATAAATATCTCATTTTGTTTTTGTGCCACCTCAACAGTAGCATCTCACCATGAGCTGAAAATTTCTAGCATCAACATTTTTTAACCAAAAAAGATCTTGAAATATCAACTTGGCGTCACAATATTAATGTAACAGAAGAACTTTTAAAAACCCGTCAAAGACAAAGTAGTAAAGGCAATGAAGTACCATTTAAAGGAATTTTTGAATTTTTATAAAATTGATAGAAACAGAAGTAGGAAGAGCAGAGATTATTCATTAGACATGAAGGGAGTTCGCATTGATTATTAGAGCAGAAATTTCGATTTCTTCTTGTGTCTCATTGGACACTAGATAATAAATATCTCATTTTGTTTTTGTGCCACCTCAACAGTAGCATCTCACCATGAGCTGAAAATTTCTAGCATCAACATTTTTTAACCAAAAAAGATCTTGAAATATCAACTTGGCGTCACAATATTAATGTAACAGAAGAACTTTTAAAAACCCGTCAAAGACAAAGTAGTAAAGGCAATGAAGTACCAATTAAAGGAATTTTTGAATTTTTATAAAATTGATAGAAACAGAAGTAGGAAGAGCAGAGATTATTCATTAGTTAGAACATGAAGGGAGTTCGCATTGGTTATTAGAGCAGAAATTTCGATTTCTTCTTGTGTCTCATTGGACACTAGATAATAAATATCTCATTTTGTTTTTGTGCCACCTCAACAGTAGCATCTCACCATGAACTGAAAATTTCTAGCATCAAATTTAAAAAAAAAAAAGATCTTGAAATATCAACTTGGCGTCACAATAATGTAACAGAAGAATTTTTATAACTTGTCAATGACAAAGTAGTAAATGCAATTAAGTTCCAATTAAAGGAATTTTGAAATTTTATCAAATTGATAGAAACAGAAGTAGGGAGAGCCAGAGATTATTCATTAGTTAGAACATGAAGGGAGTTCGCATTGGTTATTAGAACAGAAATTTCGATTTCTTCTTGAGTACATTTTTTTCAGTCAAGGCAATGATTGAGGCTGCTCAATGTTTAGTTTAATGCAAGAAAAAACATGAAATATCTAGGAAATATGGAGGTAATGACTCAGGTTTAACAACTGCTATCACTACCAAGCCTTTCAACCAATGATGCCATCAATCCAGAGCAAGGAGTGATACCACTTTCAAAGGATGTACAGAACCTCAAAGCTCGGCTCATCAAGAAAAATCCAGATGCTACTGAAGTTCAGCGTCTTCTACATTGCATCTGTAGAATAGGTGGCAACAAAGATGATGGTATCACAATGTGATGATGGTATGACAATGTGATGATATAAGGTTGCTGTGATGATGGTATAGGATCAGTAAATAAATATAAATAATATTATGCCTGAGTCGTGTGATTTGTCTTTCTGTACAAACTGACGTTATGTTCTCCTGCCTGTCACATTATGCTGATGTTCTCGTTACGTACAATAATAATATCTACCGATATCCTCTTGAAACAATTATGTGTTTAGATGCTAATGAGAGAGGCATTCCTTCCTGTACTCAGAGGAGTGCAGTGTTTTATGAAGGCATTCAAATTTTTCAAAAATTCTTTTGACTTCATGTTTTTGTGAACAAGGATTTTTCAGAAATAGGAGCCCTTTCATAGATTTTTCCTAATGCCACACCAGTACTTTGGGCTTTTCATGTTTCATCTGCAATAAAAAAGGCATTGTCGAATAAGGGTCTAGGAGAAGAAAACTTTGAATAAAAACTATGGTTGGACTGGAATCGTAAGCCTTGGCTGGTAACGAGGAGAAGGAACCTCTGAAATATTGTTGTGTAAAATTCGATTAATTTCAGAGACTAGCTTTGCTTTCCGCCGCTTTGTGTCCCCCCGACCATCCAGTTGAGCAGTGCATAGGAATCGGTCTTAAGGAAAGTCAAGTTCATCAAGAACGTCTGACCAGTCCTGCATTGAGTCGGATGTACGTCATTTCATGCGTATTTTACGCTTGAAGTATCACTTCCGATGAATGTGACCATGACTATGACCGTGACCTTGAGGATCCGATTGCCGCTTTCTCGCGACGTAAAAGAAACTGGACTCCTAGTCCTGGCAATTCCCTAACACTCGACCTGTTTACCCAGATCGAGGCAATACAATCCACACCTATCAAGAGGTTAACCTCACCCGTCTTGAATGGGCTGCCGTACGATCACTTAGATCACGTCGAGACACAGTGATCAAAGCGGCTGATAAAGGAGGGGCCGTAGTTGTTTGGGACGCTCAGCTCTATAGAGCTGAGGGTCACACGCAATTGAGTGACCAGATATTTTATGAGAAAGTGACTTCGGACCCAACACTTGCAAACAACACCAGAGTCCACCAGACAATCCAATCTTTGGTATCTCAGGGAGAATTACCTAGTAGAGCAGAGATCCTTAAACACAACCCCAGCGCCCTAGGTAATCCATGTTTTTACATGCTCCCCAAGATACACAAGATCCGGGAATTGTCTGACGCGCCACCTGGAAGGCAGATTGTGTCAGCTATCTCGTGCCCCACTGAGAAGGTATCGCAGTTCCTTGATGCGGTATTTCAGCGTATAGTTCCCACCCTGCCATCGTATATCAAGGATATTAACCATGCTCTTGGTGTCCTTGACGAAATTCAATTCCAGGATGAACATCCACGGCTGATTTTCACCATGGCCAAAACGAATAAAAACTCTCCCCTTCAAGCCCCACCCCAGACTGGAAAAAAACGTAAAATAACAGCCCCGAGACTCTTGATGACTTACCAGGAATGGCAACTCCAAAATTCTCGCCATTCCTGGTAATTCAACCGAATGAGGAAAATATCAAACTGAACACTTTGAGTATCTTCACCATCAGCAAGGCACTCAAAGCAAATGGTGCCGGTACACCAAAGGCAGTGAATAGGAACAACTCTGGCACTTTAATGATACAAGTACAGGGTCGAAAAGAGAGTGAGAACCTTTTGAGATATACCAGATTCTCTGACATCCCAGTCACCGTTGAGGCTCACAGGAGCCTTGATTCATTCATTACCGCTAATGTCCAGAATTGAACCCAATCCTGGGCCTGTCAAACAAACACAGACAAGACAGACCAAAAAACGCCTTAGTATGTAGATGAATATACGAGTTCAAATAAGAATAATAACCCAGACATTTTGACAACGGTCAATCAAATCATAAGCCAATTGGATAAGAGACGATTGAACAAAATCCTAAAAAATTCTTTTAACGTTATGAAACTTAGAAAGACAAGGAATTTAAAAAACACAGAGGCCAGACTGGGAAAAATAATAAATTGGCAAAATAGAATCATAAAGTAGAAGAAATTAAATAATATGCTATTCTATGGCATACCTGAGACACACAGACATGGGACCAGGTGGAAATGAAAGTAAAAAAGATTTTGGAAGATAAACTTTTGTTTGTTTGTTTGTTGCTTTGGTCTCTTCCAACACAATTGAGGTTATATGAGAGACCGCTGAAACAAAAAAAAAACAAGCAATCTACAAGAATAGTACAAATGTAAATCAAAATCATAACCTAAAGATATCATAAGCTAAATTATAAATAACCAAGAACAAACAGGCAGAAGATTTACAGAAAAAAAAAAAATCCCCTGTCAAAAATACAATCACAAACCGAAGAAGCAGGATAGGCTAGTAAAGAGAAGAAGAAACGTCATCACTATCGGATCGTACACCCATGCGAACATCATAGGTATATGATTCAAGGGTGATGCTCCCATCCAACCACCCGCGAAGATAAAATGGGAATATGAAAATGTGAAAATAAACCCCATGCATTGGGCATGGACTATTATAACAAACAGTGGCCCTGACCCATTATTGGTAAGTACTCTCATTATAAATGCAGAGAGAATGTTTTGTGTTATAAAAATAGGCCTTTTCTTAATTTAAATTAAGTAACTGTGACAGTAATTTTAATAATCTTGTCTCATTGGACACTAGATTCTAGATAGTTAATTTTGTTTTTGTGCCACCTAACCATGAGCTGAAAATTTCTAGCAGAAAATTTTTTTTTTTTCATTTTTTAACGAAAAAAGATCTTGAAATATCAACTTGGCTGGACTATTAATAACAAAACATTGACCCTGACATAGTGTAAGATGAATCTCAATTAAAATCAAGAAATTTTATTTGATAAAACAAATAAGGCCTTATTCTTATTTGAAATTAAGTACTTGACAGTAATTTTTAATATCTGTGTCTCATTGGACACTAGATATAGATATCTCATTTTGTTTTTGTGCCACCTAACAGCTGACATTTCCTAGCAGAAAATTTTTAGCTTCATTTTTTAACCAAAAAAGATCTTGAAATATCAACTTGGCGTCACAATATCAATGTAACAGAAGAACTTTTAAAAACCCGTCAAAGACAAAGTAGTAAAGGCAATGAAGTACCATTAAAGGAATTTTGAAATTTTATCAAATTGATAGAAACAGAAGTAGGAGAGCCAGAGATTATATATTAGACATGAAGGGAGTTCGCATTGGTTATTAGAGCAGAAATTTCGATTTCTTCTTGTGTCTCATTGGACACTAGATAATAAATATCTCATTTTGTTTTTGTGCCACCTCAACAGTAGCATCTCACCATGAGCTGAAAATTTCTAGCATCAACATTTTTTAACCAAAAAAGATCTTGAAATATCAACTTGGCGTCACAATATTAATGTAACAGAAGAACTTTTAAAAACCCGTCAAAGACAAAGTAGTAAAGGCAATGAAGTACCAATTAAAGGAATTTTTGAATTTTTATAAAATTGAAGAAACAGAAGTAGGAAGAGCAGAGATTATTCATTAGTTAGAACATGAAGGGAGTTCGCATTGGTTATTAGAGCAGAAATTTCGATTTCTTCTTGTGTCTCATTGGACACTAGATAATAAATATCTCATTTTGTTTTTGTGCCACCTCAACAGTAGCATCTCACCATGAACTGAAAATTTCTAGCATCAAATTTAAAAAAAAAAAAAAGATCTTGAAATATCAACTTGGCGTCACAATAATGTAACAGAAGAATTTTTATAACTTGTCAATGACAAAGTAGTAAATGCAATTAAGTTCCAATTAAAGGAATTTTGAAATTTTATCAAATTGATAGAAACAGAAGTAGGGAGAGCCAGAGATTATTCATTAGTTAGAACATGAAGGGAGTTCGCATTGGTTATTAGAACAGAAATTTCGATTTCTTCTTGAGTACATTTTTTTCAGTCAAGGCAATGATTGAGGCTGCTCAATGTTTAGTTTAATGCAAAAAAAACATGAAATATCTAGGAAATATGGAGGTAATGACTCAGGTTTAACAACTGCTATCACTACCAAGCCTTTCAACCAATGATGCCATCAATCCAGAGCAAGGAGTGATACCACTTTCAAAGGATGTACAGAACCTCAAAGCTCGCTCATCAAGAAAAATCAGATGCTACTGAAGTTCAGCGTCTTCTACATTGCATCTGTAGAATAGGTGGCAACACAGATGATGGTATCACAATGTGATGATGGTATGACAATGTGATGATATAAGGTTGCTGTGATGATGGTATAGGATCAGTAAATAAATATAAATAATATTATGCCTGAGTCGTGTGATTTGTCTTTCTGTACAAACTGACGTTATGTTCTCCTGCCTGTCACATTATGCTGATGTTCTCGTTACGTACAATAATAATATCTACCGATATCCTCTTGAAACAATTATGTGTTTAGATGCTAATGAGAGAGGCATTCCTTCCTGTACTCAGAGGAGTGCAGTGTTTTATGAAGGCATTCAAATTTTTCAAAAATTCTTTTGACTTCATGTTTTTGTGAACAAGGATTTTTCAGAAATAGGAGCCCTTTCATAGATTTTTCCTAATGCCACACCAGTACTTTGGGCTTTTCATGTTTCATCTGCAATAAAAAAGGCATTGTCGAATAAGGGTCTAGGAGAAGAAAACTTTGAATAAAAACTATGGTTGGACTGGAATCGTAAGCCTTGGCTGGTAACGAGGAGAAGGAACCTCTGAAATATTGTTGTGTAAAATTCGATTAATTTCAGAGACTAGCTTTGCTTTCCGCCGCTTTGTGTCCCCCCGACCATCCAGTTGAGCAGTGCATAGGAATCGGTCTTAAGGAAAGTCAAGTTCATCAAGAACGTCTGACCAGTCCTGCATTGAGTCGGATGTACGTCATTTCATGCGTATTTTACGCTTGAAGTATCACTTCCGATGAATGTGACCATGACTATGACCGTGACCTTGAGGATCCGTTTGCCGCTTTCTCGCGACGTAAAAGAAACTGGACTCCTAGTCCTGGCAATTCCCTAACACTCGACCTGTTTACCCAGATCGAGGTAATACAATCCACACCTATCAAGAGGTCTAACCTCACCCGTCTTGAATGGGCTGCCGTACGATCACTTAGATCACGTCGAGACACAGTGATCAAAGCGGCTGATAAAGGAGGGGCCGTAGTTGTTTGGGACGCTCAGCTCTATAGAGCTGAGGGTCACACGCAATTGAGTGACCAGATATTTTATGAGAAAGTGACTTCGGACCCAACACTTGCAAACAACACCAGAGTCCACCAGACAATCCAATCTTTGGTATCTCAGGGAGAATTACCTAGTAGAGCAGAGATCCTTAAACACAACCCCAGCGCCCTAGGTAATCCATGTTTTTACATGCTCCCCAAGATACACAAGATCCGGGAATTGTCTGACGCGCCACCTGGAAGGCAGATTGTGTCAGCTATCTCGTGCCCCACTGAGAAGGTATCGCAGTTCCTTGATGCGGTATTTCAGCGTATAGTTCCCACCCTGCCATCGTATATCAAGGATATTAACCATGCTCTTGGTGTCCTTGACGAAATTCAATTCCAGGATGAATATCCACGACTGATTTTCACCATGGATGTGAAGGCACTGTACACATCCATACCGGAAAAGGATTTCCTGCTAATTTGAAAGACTAGCTTAAGGACGAGGAAAGGACAGATGATTCTCCTCTTCAAATTCAAGAGGATAATTCTTGGAGAGAGGGTTGCACCACTCTTCAGGACATTCCGTTCTCTGGAAACCATGGGCTACAAGTGAACATTGACAGTGAAAATGCTTCTCCAATGGATTACTTCAAGCTCATGGTGAGCGATTCCATGATGGACTTTTCGATTTCTCCTTATAGGTACGCGGCAGAGTCTCTCCAAGAAAAGGAACTCAGTCCTCATTCCCGCTTCAGGAAATGGACTGAAGTCACCTGGGATGAAATGTGGGGTGTTTTCGGCCTCATCATTATGATGGGGCTGATTGTCATCGATGACGTGGAGGACTACTGGAGTCTGGAATAGCTGTTTTGTTTACCATTCTTCAGGGCCATCCTGAGGAGGGATTGCTTTTGTCTGATCTTGTCGTTTCTACACCTCAGCAACAACAACCTGGCACTGTCGCGAGATAATCCACTCCACAACCCTCTCTTCAAGATTTCAAATTTTGTTCGGCATCTGACTGCAAACTTTCAGAGGCCATACCTTCCTGGGAGACATGTGGCTGTGGATGAGGCAATGGTGGCCTGGAGAGGACCTCTGTCATTTAGAGTTTACAACCCAGACAAGCCGGACAAATTTGTAATCAAGATTTTTGAACTCTGCGACAGTGACAACGGCTACTGCTGCAATCTGGAGGTGTACACGGGCAAGAAGGAGTGTACATCCCATGGTGCTACCTTTGATGTCGTGGAGCGGTTGACAACACCATATCAGGGCTGTGGTAGAATACTATATGTGGATAACTACTACACTAGCCCTGACCTCTTCACACATCTCTACAGCAACCAAACTCTAGCTTGTGGCACCATGAGGCTGAACAGGAAGAACTGACCACCCAAGACAATGACCCCTAAACTTGTGAGAAGTGATCCTGAGACCCACTTTGTTACAAACGGGAAGTTAAATCTCTTCTGCTTTTTCGACAAGAGGGAGGTGAACATCCTCACGACTGCCCACAGCAACAACAGAATGAGGACTGGCAAGATGAATCCTGTAACGAAAGAGGAGATTGTGAAGCTCGTCGCTGTCAACGAATACAACAAGTATATGGGAGCTGTGGACAGTAGTGACCAGATGGTGGCAAATCACGCATTCAAGAGAAGGAAAGCCTTCTTTCACATGTTCATGCTCGGCATCTTGAATTCATACCTTCTGTTCAAGGCTCATTCCAAGAAAAAGCTCTCTCTCTTTCTTCAGGAGGATTCTTGTCAAACAGCTTGTCCAGCTCACTCCAATACTCATCTCACGCTACATTAGGAATGTTGATGTTGGTGGCTCTTCCCTCCTCAGACTGACTGGACGACACTTTGTGCAGGCAATCCAGCCCAAGCCAAATGCCAGAATGTGTGGTTTGTTCTGAACCAGGGAAGCGGAAGTTCTCTCGAACCGAGTAACGTTGGTCTTCACAGTCAAACACGTCTCAAAATTTACAACACATGCAAGGACTACAAGAGAAAATTCCAGGAGTAGACTGCTCCTCACCACTCCTTTTAAGGACTACAAGAAAAACAAGTCCTTTTAAGGACTTCTGTCATCTGTTTTACCTTCTTCAATTCTTTTCTTTTGTCTACCTTACTAATGGGCCTACGGCTGTTCCAAGCCTGCACCCTGGAAACAGGGACTCAGAGGAGAAAGGATAACCTTAATCAAACATTTTTTTCAGCAGTGTTTTCATATCATTTGGAATACTAGTGTTGTTATCATTCATTTATGGATTATTATATATAAAGAAGGTAAGTAGATTCAGTCATCATTCTATACTTATTTCTTCTCCAATGGATTACTTCAAGCTCATGGTGAGTGATTCCATGATGGACTTTTCTATTTCTCATGCAGCGGAGTCTCTCCAAGAAAAGGAACTCAGTCCTCATTCCTGCTTCAGAAAATGGACTGAAGTCACCTGGGATGAAATGTGGGTTTTTTTCGGCCTCATCATTATGATGGGGCTGATTGTCATCGATGACGTGGAGGACTACTGGAGTCTGGAAGAGCTGTTTTGTTTACCATTCTTCAGGGCCATCATGAGGAGGGATTGCTTTTGTCTGATCTTGTCGTTTCTACACCTCAGCAACAACAACCTGGCACTGTCGCGAGATAATCCACTCCACAACCCCCTCTTCAAGATTTCAAATTTTGTTCGGCATCTGACTGCAAACTTTCAGAGGCCATACCTTCCTGGGAGACACGTGGCTGTGGTTGAGGCAATGGTGGCCTGGAGAGGACCTCTGTCATTTAGAGTTTACAACCCAGACAAGCTGGACAAATTTGTAATCAAGATATTTGAACTCTGCGACAGTGACAACGGCTACTGCTGCAATCTGGAGGTGTACACGGGCAAGAAGGAGCGTTCATCCCATGGTGCTACCTTTGATGTCGTGGAGCGGTTGACAACACCATATCAGGGCTGTGCTAGAATATTATATGTGGATAACTACTACACTAGCCCTGACCTCTTCACACATCTCTACAGCAACCAAACTCTAGCTTGTGGCACCATGAGGCTGACCAGGAAGAACTGACCACCCAAGACAATGACCCCTAAACTTGTGAGAAGTGATCCTGAGACCCACTTTGTTACAAACGGGAAGTTAAATCTCTTCTGCTTTTTCGACAAGAGGGAGGTGAACATCCTCACGACTGCCCACAGCAACAACAGAATGAGGACTGGCAAGATGAATCCTGTAACGAAAGAGGAGATTGTGAAGCTCGTTGCCGTCAACGAGTACAACAAGTATATGGGAGCTGTGGACAGAAGTGACCAGATGGTGGCATATAACGCATTCAAGAGAAGGAAGGCCTTCTTCCACATGTTCATGCTCGGCATCTTGAATTCATACCTTCTGTTCAAGGGACATTCCAAGAAAAAGCTCTCTCACTCTTTCTTCAGGAGGATTCTTGTCAAACAGCTCGTCCAGCTCACTCCAATACTCATCTCACGCTACATTAGGAATGTTGATGTTGGTGGCTCTTCCCTCCTCAGACTGACTGGACGACACTTCGCGCAGTCAATCCAGCCCAAGCCAAATGCCAAAATCCTCAACGTGAATGTGTGGTTTGTTCTGAACAGGGAAGCGGAAGTTCTCTCAAACCGAGTGCACTGACTGTAACATTGGACTTCACAGTGAAACATGTGCTAGTGAAATGTGAAGGTTGCCCTTTTTTAGTATTTCCTCGCACCTGATTGGCTCTAGTAGGACGATGTATCATTTCATTGGCTCATGACTGTCCACAGAGAGCAACGTGTGGCCCACAATGCAACACGTTTATTTATGTTTCGCTATCGACTCGCTCATTGACGTCATTTTGAATCGCTTTGATTTCTCCTCCTACAATTTTTATCAATTTCTTATACATTTCGTCGTTTTTCTCTGGAAAAAGGTAAGTGAATTAGTGAAAAAGTCATACCAATCTTTATTCTGTATGTCTGGACGTTTTGTGTTGTGTCAGGAACGGAATTATCATCGAAATGCATAGACTTGTAGTCGTGTTAGTGTTGTGTCTTTGTTGTTACTGTTACTTTATCGGTTGGTTGATCTCACTCCAACAATCAAGAGTACACTTCAACAAAAGCAAAACAAACTGAATTTGCGAAGTGAAATACACCAATTTTGTTCTGAAACTGAAATGCTTGAAAGGTGTAATCGGCTGACGAGCTGACCTTACTCCAAACATCGATTTGGGGGAGATGGGATTGCATTGTTTACTCTTGTCTGTTTTTTTAATTGTGTGTGTAAGTGTGGGAAGGGGGGGAACTGGCCATTCATGATTATAATCTCCCTTCGTGTCTATGTTATAGTGGATAAGTGGATATAAAATAATTCACATTAAAATTCAGTCTCTCTCTCTCTCTCTCTCTCTCTCCACTATCTCTCTTGATAACAAATAGACAAAACTCAAATTGAGAAGAACGGAACCAATTTCAAGGAGCCAATTTATCTTTGTTGGTATTTAGGTTTCATGTGCACTCTCATATCTTTTTCTTTTTTCGCCCTGTCTAACAGATGGCCCCTACTCGACGACCTCGTACTGAAGTCAGCTCAGCACAGAGAAATAGAATGAAGGCTCTAACTGAAGCTCGGCTGCGAAAGCAACAAGAATCAATCCCTGCCCCTACCAAACCTGAGGAGGCTGCTACTCTCGACTCCTCTCACACGGTTCCCACCCTTCCAATCACCTCAGCTGAAACACCTGGATCCCAGCCTTCCAACACATCAATTTCAGCGTCCAAACGCAAATTGGAATATTTCATAAGTGACAGGACAACCCCATCACCTCTGCCAACCACAATCATAGACCTGAACTGTCTGCAGCCATTATTCACAGGCATGCCCTGTTCATTTTGTTCTTCGGAGATTTAAGTTCTCAAAGAAGGTTCTGGCAGCAAAGCTTTTGCTGTTCATTTGCAGCTTGTGTGCCAATTGTGTGGTGAGGTCAACAATTCGGTCAACACTACACAACCCTCTGGAGTCCAGTATCAACAGATCTGTCGTTGCCACAGGTCTTACCATGGGGGTGGGTCATGCTGGCATCCAACGCCTTAGTGAGGGACTCGGCATGCCAGGCATTCACCATAAACATTATTATAATCATATTTCTTCAATAATGCAACATATGCCGAGCATTGAAAGAGTTATTCTCACACTTTCTCGCGAGAAAGTGCGCCACTACTACAAAGACAACATTCCTGGTGCTTTTCATGAGGATGGCACATTGGATATCGCTGTCTCGTTTGATGGAAGCTGACCGAAGAGAGGGCACACATCCAAACTTGGTTTTGGTGCAGTAATCCACCTTGCAACTGGGCTTGTGGTTGATTTTCATGTGCTGTCGCTACATTGTCAGGTGAGTTTTATACATATGTATTTTTTCGGTTGTATCATTTCCTCACTTTATTAATATGAAATTTTTAATAGTTGGGTTTTCTAAAATACCAGATCATGTGTATTGATTATTATTACTAGTGTTCCCATTCAAAAAGGATTGTGTTGTTATCAGCCTCATACTCATAATGATATTTTTTCGATTACTGAGCGAGCTTACAGTTCATGGGAAAAAAAACATGGTACCTAGTAGTATTTTGATCAATGAATCATGGACAGCAATTATCTTTACACCTGTTTTCCAAATTTTAAAGCTCTGTCTTAGATAGTTTTGAACATATTCAATTATCAGTCATTTCACACAAATCATAGGTCTTTAAATGATTTTTTCACGAATCGCAATGTTGGAAATAAATAAAAATTCACAATAGAAGTATTTCTATAAATGTATTATGTGTAGCACTTAGCTTTACACTTTTAATATAAATTGCAGGACTCTATCTTTGTTTTCTCTCTCGAAATATTCCATTTTTTATCGTTTTTTTTGTGTGTGTGTTTCATTAAAAACGGGTTTTCGTACAATTCACAAAAACTAATTTAAATCACAATAGAGGTATTTCTATAAATGCATAATTTGCAGCAGTTAGCTGTACACTTGGATTCCAAATTTCAAAGCTCTATCTTGGTTGGTTTTTAAAATATTCAATTTTTTATGTTTAATTGTTGTTTTACTAGAAATACGGGTTTTTGAATGATTTTTGCAATAACTAGCATGTTTTCTCAAAAACTATATATAGGCCCCTATATTATACTCTATTTATGTGAAGGCTTTTGTTGGTATCTGTGATAGTTTTTGATTTTTACTGGAAAGAGTATAGTATACCCCTAACTTTTTCGTCCCCCCCCCCCCCCATTTTGCTTGTACTTAAATGACTATAATTTTATTTAAACTGCCATGACAGACTAGAAGGAAAATAATGTGATATAGGAATAATTCAAGTATATGCCCCTACATCAGCACATGATGAAGAAGTTGAGAAATTTGATGAAGATCTAGATTTTGCTATGAAGCAACTAAAATCACAAGATGTAAAAATAATAATGGGTGACTTCAATGCCAAGGTAGGCAATTCAAGAACAGAAGAAATAATTGGTCCGTGGGGACTTGGAGATAGGAATGAATGTGGTGAGAGACTAATTGAATGGTGTAGAGAAAATGAATTCATTGTTTCAAATTCATGGTATAAACAACATCTAAGAAGAAGATATACATGGATAAGTCCTGGCGATAGAACTAGAAACCAAATAGACTAGGACAAATGGAATACACTTTAGAATCGTTTATTTACATGAAACTATTTTATTCAGTTATTACTTTTATAAAATATATTTAGGAGTAATTTGTGTCTTGATCTGACTGAGATGTAGTAGGTACGATCTAGTTCTAGCTACTGTGACTGACATGCCAATGGCAGTCGCAAGTGCTCTTGCGTGTGTTGTTTTTTGGTTTTGTTTCAGCAGAATTATAAAGTTTTGATATTATCAATGTCATTTTTAGGGAACATCAACTTTTTTATTTCCAAGTCCATTTTCTTTTTATTTCTTTGTTTGGTTCTTCCCCCCCCCCCCCCCAATTTTGTTGTTTATTCATTCCATGTTCCAACGTAGCAGTGAGTTTCGGTTACACACACACACTCACTCTCCCTCTCCCTCTGTCTGTCTGTCTCTCTCTCTTGTATTTCTGTTTTGTTCCTCCCCTATTTAGATTTGCATTATTACTCATTTCACTCATTTTTTCAAGCTAGCAATTTTTATTTTTTAATTAAAAACTGACACAATGTTGCTTTGTATTATTTCCACAGGCATCCCTTGATGAACCAGAACCTCCTCCCATGCAACTTGGTCGGAAGATTGTTCTGACGTATTCATAACAGATTTCGTTCTGAAATCAGGTCCACAACATGCTTTGCCACCATCAGCACGTCCCTTGGACTATTTCTTTCTGATGTTTCCCCTTGCCCTCATCAACACCCTAGTCGAAGAGACTAATCGCTATGCTGAGCAGTCCGTGGAGGCATCAGCCAACTCAGCATGGTATGAGACGGCACTGGAAGAATTGCGGGCGTTTTTAGGAATCCAGATAATTTTTGGAATTCGAAATCTACCTCGTCTGTTATTGGTCGGAGGATAGAAGATATAGGGACCCTTATCTCAGTTCTATCATGACTATTAACCGTTTTAAGAACTTAAGCAGGTATTTCCACTGTCGGGATACTAGTCAACAAACTCAGCGTGGTGACCCTGATTATGACCCCCTCTTTAAAATAAGAAATGTGATAAATATGACAAAGGAGACATTCCGCAATAATTTCACTCCAAATCGAGAACTTAGTGTGGATGAAACAATGGTAGGCTTCAAGGGCAGACTTGTCTTCAAAATGTATATGCCTGCGAAGCCTACTAAATGGGGCCTCAAATTCTGGGCCATATGCGATGCTAGACTGGGCTATTGTATCGGATTCTATATATATACACCAGGAGGGCTGGAAGGTGGGATCCATCTCAGCCCTTGTGTTGAGAGAAAATTTACTATAGCGAAGAAAATACTCATGCTACAAGCATTGTGGAATCCTCTCGATCAACCAAGTTATGGGTAGGGTTGAGGAAGGACGTCCATACCCACTCATCGACTACAACAAATTCATCTACTTCAAGGTTCCTCGGTCGATGTGGTCTTTTCGGTGTCAACTGTGAGGCCCTGACACATCAAGTCAACTTCCTCATCGATGGGGGATTTAACACTGGCAAAGGAGCCAACTGTGTCATTTCTTTGATTCATTACTTATTTCAGCATTATGGATTGGGAGGAAAACATCTACATTTACATGCGGATAATTGTAGTGGTCAAAACAAAATTTCTGTCATGGTTTGGTATCTTCTGTGGAGAGTTATTACTGGTCAACATTCCTTTGTTAATCTCAGTTTCCTGATAACTGGACATATGAAATATAGTCCTGATTGTGGATTTGGCCTGATCAAGCGACTTTATAAAAAAAAAGAAGAAAATCAACACGCTAAACGATGTGTCAGATGTGGTTAATTCTTCATCTGTGATGAATTCGGCTCAACTTTGTGGCAATCAGTAGGGAGACATACTTGTTCCAATGTTTGACTGAACCAAACACCTGTCCAAATTTTTTTCAAAGTTGATAGGCATTGAGAAGTACCATCACTTTCGTTTCACCTCTACTGGATCTGTGATCTGTGATCACCAAAGTGAATGTGAATTCGGAAGAAATTGTTCACTCAATCTTGAAAGATACCCTCCCTATTCCTAATGATTTACCACCCAAAAATCCAACAGAACGGACTCACTCTTCAGAGACAGTGGTATCTGTATAATGAAATTCGTCAATTTGTTGAGGAACTGTTCCAAGATATTGTGGATCCATGACCAGTCCATGAACAAAATTGGCAATGACAAATTGGAATTAGAAGACAGCTCAGAATTAGAAGGTTATAGATTGATTGATGCAACTAGTCTTGTAAATTTTATAACACAGTTTCCTTGTAAGTTCTGCTGTTCATTTAGTAAGAGAGAAAGAGGTGAAGTTTGTAAACCATCTTACACAATTAAAGAACAATTAAAAGGAGTCACTTCTATCATCAACCTCACCTGTGACTATTGTGACAACATAATATCTTTAAATTCTTCACCAAATGAAAACCTAAACATGAGATTCCTGTTTTCCATGTATGCCATAGGTGTAAACAATGAAAAAAGTAACAGATTCCTAGCCAATATGAATATGCCTAATTTTGTTTCCACAAATATGTCATCTAAGTACAAAAAAAATATTCATGAAGCAACAAGTCAAGTAGCTTTGCAAAGTATGGAACAAGCAGCAAAAGAATTATATAATGGTAATGATGGTAGTAAAGAAGTAGGTGTGTCTTGTGATGGTACATGGCAGAGAAGAGGTTTTGTAAGTAAGAATGGAGTTGCCACCACAGTGTCAGTAAATCCTAGAGGCCCAGCTAAAGTTGTAGATGTTGAAGTATTGTCTAATTATTGTGATGCATGTGCTAAGGCTAAGGCCAGAATGGAAGATTCAGAATTTGTACAATTTAAATCCACACATAACTGTCAAAAGAATCATGATGGGACAACAGGTAGTATGGAATCAGATGGAATGCTAAAGATATTTAGAAGGTCATCAGAAAAATATGGGCTTCAGTACACAAAATATCTTGGGGATGGTGATAGCAAATCATTCAAGACTGTAGCAGAGAGCAATGTCTATGAAGATAAAGAAATAGTCAAGTTAGAATGTTGTGGACATGTACAAAAAAGAATGGGAAAGCGTTTGATGGATAAAGTAAATCAGTGTAAGGGGAAAAAATGAAGAGAATGGGAAGCATTACACTGGTATTGGAGGGCAGGCAGGCTGATCTGCTAAGGCATCAAAAGAATACAGGGCCATTATGGAGGAGCAATTAGAAAAAAGGTGACTTAGAGGGGATGAGGAAAAGCATTATGGCAATTTTATTCATAGAGAGGGGATCATAAGCTGTGTGGCAGTGGTGTAAAGGAGATAATAAAAACATGTTACCAAAATTTGTAATTGTGAAATAGAACCAGTATTTAGGGATCTTTCAAATGACCAGCAGCTAAAGAAATGTTTACATGGAGGTACACAAAATAATAATGAATCATTCCACAATTTAATCTGGAACAGATGCCCAAAATCAGTTTTTGTAGGAAGAGAGAGGTTAGAAATTGCTGTAAATGATGCCATTGTAGTTTACAATGATGGGAATTAGGAAGAGTCGGTATTTTTGAAAAGTTAGGATTGAAGTGTGGTAGGTTTTCTATTTCAGGATTTCGCAAGTTGGATTCGAAATGGATAAAAAAATCAAATTATAATTCAAAAATGGATATAAAAATTAAAAGACAGCAGAAACAGCAAGTAAACATAGCATCAGATAACACTTATTTAGCAGGGGGATTTTAATAATAAGGTAAGATTTTACTCTTTCGTGTTGTTAAAATCTTCGAGTGCGATTTGTCGCAATTTTTCATTTTCGCACTCCGCAACATGGTTTAGACCAAATATCGAAAAAACTATCCATCTAATCTTTCTAAATTTTGGCATACTCATTAATCATGGTATTATAATGATTTTGTTTTGTCACTTTGCAGATTTATACAATACTTTCAAATTTATACCATTTGTTTGCAGCCCCACCCCTAAATTTTAATTTCTCTGAAGAGGTCAAATTTAAAAAAATTCATTACAAAGAATATTTTTCATGTATCAACATGATTCTACGTCACAATAATTTTCATTATTACAAGTTAATTTGAGCCAAGTTTGAAATTGATTGAAGTAATAGTTTCTTTAAAATCACGACTAAAAAATGTGTTACTATTTATAGTAACATCCTATTTTAAACATACAAAATAACATTTTTTGAAAATTTTCAACATTGGATATGTTACTATGCATATAGAAGTACATAATACCCAATTAAAAAGTTCATATACCCCTTGGGTTTAAAAAATAGAAATTTCAGTGAAACCTCCCCTTAATGTCAGGCAGAATGCAGGGCGTGAGGTAGATATGGAAGAAGAGGAAAGCGAGGCTCTAAAAACTAAATTTGGCCACTCGCTGTATGAAATTTTTTTTCATGTACATTCCTGGTTCAACAAGCTTTACCCATAACAAATTGAGACAGCTTCATAAATCCAACACCGATGCCAAAATGTTTTCAAAGAGGCAAACAAAAATCGTGGAGAAGGATACACCAATTTCATGGGATATGCAAGTAGACTTTAATTGGATTCCAGAACTGTCAACGAAATTGGGCCTTACCGAAGCCATTTCCCTAAATTATAGTGGAAATTCTGGATTTACATCACCTACAGACCTAATGCTATTATACTAGCATTGGAAACGTTTACTAAACAATGCCGGTTATCACAGAAGAAACGTGTATCGCAAATTGTTTAAACAATTTGTTTCGCCGCCAGCTAACCGATGAAGAGTATAACGATTATATAAATCATTATTTTTATAATAACTGTTTATTTGGATCAGAGTTGTCTGTGGAGGATCTGCCAAAACAGTCAACTGCTTTGAATTTTTCTAACGAAGCAAATATCATTGCTAAAGAATATGTTGTTGAAGAAATAAAGAAGGCAGATCATTTTACTTACGCATGTGATGGTACCAGTCGTGACAAATCTCACTATCTTGAAAAACACATTTATCTATCCACTGGTACCACTCTTTCTCTTGGCTACTCTGAAATTGCATGTGACAATTCTGATACTTTGCTTGATTTAAAGAATTGTGTGACTTGCATTGTATAGATAATGTACAAAATAAGGATTTGCTTTTGAAGAAAATTATTAGAAAAACTAAATGTCTCCTATCAGATAAGGCGTCTGTTTGTAAATCTTTTGACTCAAAGTATAAAGATGAGTTGCTTGGTGGGGAGGATGCGTCTACACTATTTCTATTTTGTAATGCTCATTTTATGTTAGCGCTTTCTACAGCTGCTGTAGGTGCTCTTGGGCAGGTGGAAAAAGATTTAGGAGAAAAACTTGGGAGGGATGTTCTGGAAAAGTTTGCTGGGTGGGAGAATAATGGAGAATGTGCAGCTCTACGTCTGATTAGACTTGTTGCTAGTGTTGTTGGGCCACGGTGTGATGAGAAAAGTGGTTGTAGGCAGGAGTGGCTGTCGTTTTGTGACCTCAAGAAAGTAAAATCAACTTTTACGAGTCACAGATCGAATCGATTTAATATTTTTCACAATGCCACTGCACTCTTGCGCCATAAAAATGACGTTTATTTGTTTTTAACTCAATATGTTTCAAACAATAATTTGAAACTACAATCTATTCTTGCTGATCTTGCAGATGACAGAATAATGATTCATATTGCTGTTCTTTCTTTTTTACATGTATTTTTGACTGAACCATATTGGAAACTTATGAACAGTAAGAAGACCTATGCAGATTTTCCATTTATGTAAAGAAGATGAAATCCGTTTTCCAACACTGGTCTGCTACAGATGTTGATGATATTGTTTTATCCAGCTCTGTGTTTGATGATTTTGGATCAAATGATTCTGATTTGTCTGTGATACATGACTATTTGAATACCTGTTTGTCTTTGAATGAACATTTCATTCCATGTTTGAAAAAGGCTGTTTTGAAATGTGAATGTGCATTGGACTCAAAAGTCCACCCGTGTTACTTGGTTTCAAGGCCTACATTTTTTTCTCTCGCTACAGCAAGGAAATGGTAGACCATCCGATTCCCTCGACTGTTGGCGGAGCTCCTGTACTTCAAATTGATACCAGACCACTTCGGGATGATGTATTTGTTTCCAGTGACGTCAATGAGGAGCGGGAGCGAGTGTCCAAATTTACTTGTGGTTGCCGCAAGAAGCTTGCGAATGGAAAAGTTAGATGCTTCCAATAGTTCAGCCTGGATGAAATTCTTGATTCCAGGTGGGAGTTCACGGAGCGGTTAGTCGTCAATTTTACCTTTTACTTTTATAGTTTGAGATAGAGCTTGTGTGCAACAATGATTGCTGAGGTGGACATAGGATAGATATGAAGATATAAAATTATTGAGATGGTATTAATTTACTTGTCCCAAAAGTTTTCTTTGCGACTTTTTCCAAGCTGCTTTAAAAAAAAATTGTTTTGGCTATTATGGACTTGTTGCCTGGTTTTGCTTAAGGTTTGGAAATTGCACTACGACTACGACAGACCCTAGACCTGCCTTTTTCGGGAGTTCATTTTTATATTTACTACTTTTGCTGTACAACAACCACTGTGTGACATCATCTGAATCTGAGTGAAATTCCCATTATCGCAGAGCACTTTCCACCAGATGTTACACCTTGATATTTTTTGGGAAGTGGTCACAAAGAGCACACCTGCCTTTTATTTAGATTTTATTAATAATGTGACTCATCGTCTTAAAACGGTATTGTGTTTGGGTAATTCCAACTCAGAAAAGTGAATTTATAAATTTTTAATAGAAAGTAGAATTACAGATTTATAGTTGTATTTTTTTTTTTTTCAATGCTGGAAATAGTATTCATATTCCACTACTACAGAAGGAAAGTTACACCCAACATTCATATAATTGGTTTTCAATTTCCAGCACCTATTTCATCATGACATAATACCACGTTGAGATTGTCAGTCGCAAACAATCCATATTTTTCTTTTCTCCAAATTTTATTTTTCACGACTCTGATTTTGGAATTATTTATAACTTACATTTGTTAAGGTTTGTTTTGTTTCACTGTTTTTTAAAGTTTTATCGACTTTTTATTTTAACTTTTTCATTTCCATTAAATAAAAATCTTTTTCAGAAATACAAGATGCATTTGTACTTGGCAGCCTTTCGTCGTTGCCCTTCGACGATGCAGAGCACACTTGTAAGACTCACCAAAGACAGACGGAGAGGAAGAGGGTGCGAACAAATTTCTTTCTGATGAATCGGGCTGTTTGCCGCACAATGTACCGGTATTTAATGCCGTAAGTTTTGTTGCCTTCATTTTGATAGATTCTTTAATTTAAAGGTAAAGGTACAGCAAAGCCTATTATACCACTATGTCTGGGACCAGGGAATAACTTGTAGTATGAGTAAGAGTTACATCCTTTATTTGATTTAGTCTCTATGCACTTTAGGGCTGTGGTGAATAGTGAACGAATCCAGGATCATCAGAATACAGACAGCAGATCGTAGGAGTCGGCAACTTACATCCCAGATCAAAAACATTCATGAATTCTAAAGATCCGCCCAAAATTATTTTAATAAATGGACCAAGGTCTGTTCAGTGATGTGTTTGACAGATGTTTTATAATTTAAACATGATTTTAAAGGAGCGTCTATTTTAATTCTTGTTATTTTTCGATAAGCTCATTTTGATTTTAATCCGGACCGAATTTGAATTAGCGAACTGCTCTGATTATTTTTAATTAACACTCACGTTATAAAATATACCTAAAAACAAAGGGAGATAATTATTTTGACCCTGAAAAGCATATCTATTGCCATTAGTATGCATCTTCAGCTTTCCAAATTTTTCCCTCGAATTTTTTCAAATCACTATGGTTCCATTTTTGGATTATATATGAGATTGGCAAGTCTGCAAATATGTCTTGAATTGTTGGTTTTTATTCTGAAACTTGGGACATTCCATTTGTTGTTAATGTTGTTGTTGTTGTTGGCAGGATGGGAAACAATCGGCTGACAAGACATTGAAAGAGCCCGTAGTAATCCCCTACGTCTCCACAAGGAGGCCAGAGGAGGGCGGACTTCAAAGGCAGTCACAGTAAAGGATACAGAGGATGTCCTTCTATTCCTCAACAGCCTTGTTGAGGAAGAAGCTATAAGTTTGCCTGGGAGGATTCCAGGATTTAAGAGGGATGACCTCCAAATCCTCCCAACAAGTTATACAAAAGCGGAAATACATAGGCAATACAAATTGGCTTGTGAAGCATATCTATTTCCATTAGTATGCATCTTCAGCTTTCCAAATTTAAAAAAAATCATTATGGTTCCATTTTTGGTTTATATATGAGATTGGCAAGTCTGTAATTATGTTTTGAATTGTTGGTTTTTATTCTGAAACTTGGGACATTCCATTTGTTGTTAATGTTGTTGTTGTTGTTGGCAGGATGGGAAACAATCGGCTGACAAGACTTATTGAAATAGCCCGTAGTAATCCCATAAGTCTCCACAAGGAAGCCAGAGGAGGGCTGACTTCAAATGCAGTCACAGTAAAGGATACAGAGGATGTCCTATTCCTCAACAACCTTGTTGAGGAAGAAGCTATAAGTTTGCCTGGGAGGATTCCAGGATTTAAGAGGGATGGCCTCCAAATCCTCCCAACAAGTTATACAAAAGCTGAAGTACACAGACAATACAAATTGTCTTGTGAAGCAAATGGTAAGTCAACTATTTTTCTTATTTCTTAACATCAATGGGGTGGTTTTTGTTGTTTCCAGTTTTATCACAATTTTTCTAATTTCATAAAGCCTGTCAAATTTATAAATTATTCGATACCAATAAAAATGTTAATGAATAGAAACTGGTTGGCATGTGAAAGATTTCATCTTTAATTATTTTATGAGCTCCGGATATAACGAGCACATTGCATTAAAAAAAAATAATTGTGGTTATCTGCCTTACTTTCCTTTTTATTTGATTATTGTGTGCACAAGCGTAAATATGTCTTTGGATTTAATTTTACAATTACTTTACCACTTTTGAATTATTCTCAGGAAATCGTGGTCTGGGAAAGACTGCCTTTGTTGGAATCTGGAAAAGACATCTGCCAAAGGTCGTCGTAGACCGGCCAAAGACAGATTTGTGTTGGACGTGCCAAAGCAACAATGCCACAATTTTCAGGTATTGTCTTTTGGATTTCCTTTATTTCCAGTGATCTTACAGGCCATGAAATACACCTCTCCCTCAAATGCAGATACAGGGTTGTCTCTCTCTCTCTTCTTGTTTACCGTCTTATGCCCAATCCCTCAGTGGGGACTTTTATGTATTCATTTTTCAAAATATTTCTTGGGGCTTTCACTTGATGTTTTTTTTTATTTACGAAGATTTTTTTTTTCGTTTCTTTTCATTTTTACAGATCAGCAAATAGCTCTTGAGGAAGAGAAAAGAGCTGTTCTGGATAAGCAGCTGGGGCATTTAAGTAAGTCAAAAGAGGAAAGGAACTTCTACAGGTCATGCGGCAAGCGGACTGAGATGTCAATTGGACGTGTGAGGTCAGGGGTTGATCCAGCTCCTGAATTCGTTCATTATTCGTTTGACTTTGCTCAACAGGTAAATTCCCATTAGCTCTTGTCATTTTCTGTGTCAATCCATCATTTTAAATCTCTGTATTGGACAGTAAAGGGTCTATAATATTCATTCAGACACTTCCATAGCTTTGTTGAACATGACCATTGGATGGGTTTCATGTGCATATATACATGATATGCTTTTACAGACTTTTATGTCCACATTCATTATTTTTATACTTGATATATATTTGACTCAGTTTTGATTTCTCTTTTTTTTTCTGGTTTGACACCACTATTTGGTCAAATGAGGCGGCAGTAGATTGCCTTAATTGTAAAAAGTGCTATGAGATAGGCTGGTATTCAATCCAAGAGATTACAAGACTACTTTGTTTTCTTCAAGGTCTGTCATTGTGTCTTTGGACATGAAACCTTTTCGTAACAGCTGAACACACCCTTGTTTTTAATGTTGTTATTAAAATTAGTATGTTATGTATTGCCTAATTTTAATAAATTTTTTTTTCGGTAAGACTGAACTTTATTGATGATAAAGGTAACCTTTCTTTTCTGCTTCGTTTATTATCGGGTTTAATTCAACCCTTTTTTGTCCTCTTATAGGTTCACCTGCCTCATAATCCTCTCCAACCAGGGCCTATGTATTTCCTTTGCCCGAGGAAGGTTGGGATATTTGGTGTCTGTTGTGAGGCCCAACTGAGACGGACCAATTATCTCATTGATGAAGGAATGTGTTCATCGAAGGGAAGCAACATGGTGATTTCCCTCTTGCATTATCACTTTGCAGCAGAGAGCACAGTCCCTAACAGTGCTCTAAGCTTGCATTGTGATAATTGCTCGGGCCAGAGTAAGAATAGGTTCATGCTGTGATTAAGGGCCTATAATATGATTGGCTGAGAACATCCATGATGGCGGCATGCTTGAGGTACGAGATACAAACTTTAGAAACGTGCGTTCTTTCCAAAGTTGTTTGTGAAGATTGAACAAGTGTATTACATTATAATTTATCATATTTGTGGTGAAAATATATTCAAGAATATTAATTTAATATGTTTTGTGTAGTGTGGAATATTTATATCAGTAAACGCATAATCTCGATTGACAGGTTAGTGTGTTAGCGAGTGTTTACAATTTCATTGTTTTGACGTAGACTCAAGATTTGGTATAGGACAATATTGTAGACGTCTAATTTAGAAAAAAGTTCAGGTGACTTAGAGGGGATGAGGAATAGCATTATGGCAATTTTGTTTCATTATAGAGGAGGGGACCATAAGCTGTGTGGTAACTGGTGTAAAGGAGATAATAAAAATATGTTACCAAAATTTGTAATTAGTGAAATAGAACCAGTATTTAGGGATATTTCAAATGACCAACTGCTAAAAAAATGCTTACATGGAGGTACACAAAATAATAATGAATCATTCCACAATTTCATCTGGAACAGATGCCCAAAATCAGTTTTTGTAGGAAGAGAGAGGTTAGAAATTGCTGTAAATGATGCTGTTGTAGTTAACAATGATGGGGAATTGGGAAGAGTCAGTATGTTTGAAAAGTTAGGATTGAAGTGCGGTAGGTTTTCTATTTCAGGATTTAGCAGGTTGGATTCGAAACGGATATAAAAATCTAATTATAATTCAAAAATGGATATAAAAATTAAAAGACAGCAGAAACAGCAAGTAAACATAGCATCAGATAATACTTATGTGGCTGGGGGCTTTTAAGGTAAGATTTTACACACATTCGTATTTTTAAGATCTTTGAGTGCGATTTGTCGCAATTTTTCATTTTCGCACTCCGTAACATGGTTTAGACCAAATATCTAAGTTTTGTCACTTTGCAGATTTACTCAATACTTTCAAAATTATAGCCCTTTTTTGCAGCCCCACCCCTAATTTTTAATCTCTCTGAAGAGGTCAAATTTTTAAAAAATCATTTAAAAGAATATTTTTCATGTATCAACATGATTCTACGTCAAAATAATCTTCATTATCACAAGTTAATTTGTGCCAAGTTTGAAATTGATTGAAGTAATAGTTTCTTTAAAATCAAGACTAAAAAAGGTATTACTATTTATAGTAACATCCTATTTTGAACATACAAAATAACATTTTTTGGAAATTTTCAACATTGGATATGTTACTGTGCATATAGAAGTACATAATACCCAATTAAAAAGTTCATATACCCCTTTGGTTTAAAAAATAGTAATTTCAGTGAAACCTCCCCTTAATAAGTTGAAAAACATGACTAGGAACATGTAATGTAATGTGTGTGATTAAATGCTTTGATGACAAAAAAAATTTAATTTGCGATTAATTTCAGGATGTGTCACCACCGGATGGGGCAGGAGCTACAGATGGCAGTTGTTTTGTTTTTTTTGTAAATAAATTGCAACAACCCATAACCTACTGGCACATACACTGTGGTCTGCAGAGAGTGGCAAATAATGCCAAATACTAAGGAAAACTATCAACGGAGTGTGATTCCGATGCCGCCATGTTATTATTATGTGATAAACAAATAAAATTGACCATAAAATTTTGATCTGGTTTTGTCTTGATTTGATTCGAGTGTATTGTTGAATGTCTTTATGGATGTTTTCTCTAATTTTCACTTGCCTGGAAACTTTAGAATGGTCATGTTATTTTTATGTGACTCTTGATAAACAAATAAACTTGACCATAAAATTTTGATATGGTTTTGTCTTGATTTGATTCGAGTGTATTGTTGAATGTGTTTATGGATGTTTTCTCTAATTTTCACTTGCCTGGAAACTTTAGAATGACACTTGTCACGATTTTCGGCCAATAGATAAAATGTCTCTAGCTCTGAATATTATTATATTATGAACGGCCTTTAAATTCCCCTTTAAAAAAATGCTACCCCATTTTTCTACTTTTAATGATTTTGAATTTTGATCAAATTTCCTCTGAAAAAGTACATGGTGAAAATCTGGTCCTTGGAATCCACTAAAAAAACCCAAACTGCCTTTCATAAAACACTAATACCTAAAAATGACAAGAGAATCTATCCAATATTAACAATCATCACAATACACATGAGGCACGACTTCATTCAAAACTGATACAAAAGTAATAGATGAAAGACATGCACAACTAATAAAACAGCCATCCAGCTTAAGCCTTTAATGGCGAGACTTTCAAATTTTTTCAAATCATTATTCATATGGAGGATGTACCGTTTTCTTGAAGACAGCTATAACAAGGATACACCTCATGCGTCATTTGGTGAGTTTACCCATGTTACTGCTCTCTTGGTGACTGGTTCAACTACTGTTCTAATTAAAATCAAACCCCACCTGTCAAAATTAAGGTTAATTAAGATTTTCAAAGTAATGAAGAAGCAACAAATGGAGAAGTATCTACAAATTGATATGGAAAATATCACTCACAAGAATTAAAAATGTGAGATTTCATATCTAAAAAGCAATATTTTTGCCACCCCACTTTCACATTTATGCTAAAAATTACATAAATCTCAATTCATTGTCTTTTCCTCTCATGATCTAGTAATTACTTAAGCTAACCATCAACCCCCCCCCCCCCCCCCCACACACACACACAAAATATTACCAGATTTGCAATTTTGCAATTATATATAATCCAATCCGCAGAACTCTGAAAAGTTTTGACTCCTTGAGTAAAAGAATATCAATGGAATAATGTACATTATCACAACTTACTTCCATCCTTATGAGAACGTCATAATGTAGTTTTCCCAGCTATTGTGCTTATAATGCTACCACCTGAAGAACTCCCGCTATCGGTGGACTTGGCCCCACCCTGAATAACAACAATCTTTTGGGTGGTCACACCACTGCCAGTACTGCTGACAGGGGCAGAGGTGGCCGAAGATGACTGGCTCGTCACTAACTTTACCATGGGAGAGTTGGTGATGACTGTCGGAGTAACGGATGGGGTGGTAGGTCTCGACTGGGTCACAATGAGAAACTTTTGAGCAGGGGCAGCGGACGGTGTGGACGGAAGTGATGACAAGGAGCTGCGTGGGACGATGTTTGGTAAAGAGGAACCCTGGGATAAGTATGAGGAGGATGGGTTGGCTGATGTTTGCTGTTGGATGACTATTTGAGCGGGACGCTGGTGATAAGGAAAATAATAAAATGAAACGATAAGAGTTAGCAAAACTGCGATTTAAAAAAAATAAGAAAAATGAAAAGGTAAGAGTTTTAAAAATGGCTATTCCAATACATGTAACGACCACTTTATCCTCATTTTGAATAGAATGACAATCATACAAATTTATTCATCCATTCTTTGAAAACTACAAAAAAATGCATACCTCTAACAAGATAATTACTTATATTTAAGTCGTTCCAAAACTCAAAAATGATTGCTAATTTTCATAGCTAAAACTAAAATCATTTAGAACAGACATTTTCCTCCGGTCTGCAACCCCTGACATACAATTTTCTACTTTATAAAACTAAATACAAAAAGAAATAAGACTTTGCATCTCCTCACCTGTGATATCTGCAAGGAAGGTCTTGAGGGAGCCACATTGTGAACAACAGAGGGAGGGGCGGTTAATGATTTCTCCTTGGTGTGGAACATAGAATACATTAGAGATCCAAGATGGCCATATGCCACATTGAATTCTTCAACACTCTCGGTGCTTTCATGGAAGCTCTTCAAAACATTTGGAAGGTATTTCTATAAGAGGGAATAAAAAAAGGACTGTTGAGACTCAAATTTTAAAAAAATTTTTATGATAAAATGCTCATACCAGTACAATTGGGCATTTAGAATGGTGGCCTTTGCCTTTATTCAACAAAAGAATATTTCTGGAATTTAATTGTTTGTTAAAGTTACATTAAAACTGCAATTTTATTCCATGACGAGAGAGAGCATATTTAATTAAAAATTAACATTGCTGAAATACTCCCAAAATCTAAAATCAAAAGTTCCTTGGCCTTGATCACAAGTTTTCATTTGTCTTTCTCATAGGCACTCCTGTCCTCACAAAGAAATCTTGTACTATTTGAGTAAAAATCACGCTTCATGCTTTATCTTATAAAGGCAAGATATATAGCAAGGAGAAACGATCGCTGCTAATGTATTGACAAAGCGGGGATGGCCGAACGCGATGTGGTTCATTGGATTAAAATCTCAATATCTCTGACTCATATGCATCAATTTCATAATAAATGACATGTCTAGTTGCTAAATTAATTTTTCTTTTTTATGGTATATAACATGTCTGTGTTTTATTTTTATTTCTTTTAATTATCGTTTTGTGAACACAGTATGGTTCGTTTCGGATCGCGACCGATAAAGTTCGAAGGCCGTGGTTGAGGTTTTGTAACTCCGCACTTAATTAAACCGCTGCAGCTCATTTATTTGACATCGCATTGCTTTCAAATTTGGCGACCAATCAGAAGAGAGTTTGCCCTTTGTCCCGGTGTTTTTATTTTTCGGATAACCCGTATGTGAGCTGCGCGGTCAATTTGTAAAGTTGAAGAAGTTTTACTCGAAGCACGCACTTGAGGAGCCTTGAGGATTACCTGAGCCCGATAGAAGAAAGGTAAGTGTTTATTCCTATGTAATTTTTATAAGTATTTATTAATTTTTAGACCCCTTAATTTTAAAACGAGTGTTGATGTTTTCTGAAAATCGCTGGCCGACTGCGCTCACTACGAAGTGTAATCTGAGTCCATTTATCGAGTGTAATGACGTCTTTTGTGTTGACGGTTATCGAGCTTCTCATTGGTCCAGAACCTTAAAAGTTCTATTAATAGTATTTGGACCTTGAAAGCGCTCCGTCACATTTTCTTGCCTTTCTTGATAACTTTTTTGGTCTAATTGTTTTACGAAGTTCAAAAAAATTGTGCATTCTAAACACAGTTGTTGAAATATTGAGTCGATTTAATTTCTTGACGTCAAGGTAATCGAATGTAATTATTCTTTCTCATTGTTATTGCTGTTATTCGTACTTCGCGAGAACGAATGTGCGGGTAGTAGCATCATCTCCATTAATTTGTGCGTGTTTTTGATTTGTATTTATTTATTTTATGATGTTTGTCCAAAAACTGTTATATATCTTAAATTTGCTTATAATTGAATCAGTTTGAGCCTAGATTGTCCTTTCTCAATCTTTCATAAGTCAACGGATGCATTCAAGAAGGCAGATTGCCAATATCTCTCTCCTCATTTCATCACGAACTTTTTACTTCTACGATCTCAGTCTCAGGATTTAAAAAAATAAATAATTGCACCACAGTGACCAGTGCCAGCGATTTATAAAACTATATCACAGTGGTGTGCACTTGAGAAACCATTGACTTTCAATTATTTGAAAATTAAATTCTTAGGCAGGCACTATTATTTTCACTGTGTCAAGGCCACGGGAGAAACCAGTCAAACATCGAAATTAATTGTTTTGTTTTAGATTAGATTCTGCTTATGAAAGATCAAAAATGATCAATCCCTATTCCAGTTATTTTAAATTAAATCTCCCCATATAAGATATTCTTTGTTGACTTACACATTTCGTATTTTATTGCTTTTAATGTTTCTCTCTCTCTCTCTCTATCTTCCCTCCTCCCCCCCCCCCCCCCCCCCCCTTTCCAGCTAAACTTAAACTTAAACCATGCAACCCAAATCCAGAAAGTCAGCTGATTCCAACCTTATTGGTCCACACTGTTCAGCTATTGGTTTGAACAAGACCAATCTAGGAGTTCCCTCTTCAGTTCAAATTGATTTTGTTTCAAATGGTGTCATCATTGAATTACACAGGCTTCTAAAACTGTCCAATTGCAGTGAACCAAATCTTCTTCTCTCTTGGCTTTCTCCCTTTGGACTCAGTACAAACGGTGAAGTCTTCTTAGATTGTGTCAGTGCCTTGTGTCAAAAAAGGGAGCACTTAAGGCGAAGGAAGCGACAAGATGACATAGTCCAGTTGGAGAGAGAGGAGTTCAAGTTAGATAAATGGACTCCTCTTATCAATTCAGAACTGCAGCCGCCTCCACCTCAGACTGAGCCAGCCTTACCAAGTGAAAGAGATGTATTAATGCATTCAAACACGCTGACGTTTGAGATCAATAAAAAGAAGAAACATATCGCCTCTCTGGAAGGGACTGTTTTGAATCTGAGAGATGAGATGTCGGAGAAAAGGAAGGAGATGGGTCACTACGGACCGTCAAATGTAGATAGAAGGGATGCCCGCCACAAGATGGCCCGTTTGGAACGGGATGACATGAAATCTCAACTTGCCTCTCTTCAGACCCAAAATGCCTCCCTCACCTCAAAAGTTAAAGACTTGGAGGAAACACTTGGAGACCTTAAGGCCAAATGTCACAATAAACAAAAGATTGTGTCACATTACAAGTCCACCATACAAAAGTTTAGGCGTCTTCAAAATTTAAGCTGCAAGCTTTGTCCGGGCCTGAAGAAGGTTATAAATAATTTAACACTGGAAAGGGAGGCTCTAGAAGTCCAGTTGGAAGAAGTTAAAAAGGAGCAATTAACAGTCACAACAAGGAATGGACAAGGCACATTTACACCAGAAATGAGGTCATGTGTCTTAGAATTGGTTGGGTTGGAGGTGGCCACAGGAAAAGTCAGGGATGTTATAAAGGCTGTATCCAGTCATGTTTTTGGAGTACAATTTTGTGATGATGACCTCCCCAGCAAGTCGACCTGTCAGAAAATTGCTGATGAAGGGCATGCCATTGCTAAGCAATATATTGGCCAACGAATGAAGGAGAGTTCATCCTGGGGTCTGCATAAAGACGGAACCACAAGAAGAAAAGTCAAGATCCTGGATACTGCTGTCTGTCTTGATAATGGGGAGACTTTGTCTCTAGGTTTTTCAACAGTGGCTTCTGAGACAGGCCAAGCAATTGCTACTGACAGCATTAAAAAATTGGAAGAAGTTGAGGCGGAGGACAAGGATTCCCTCTCTAAGCTCCATTATACGATGAGTGATAGAGCTGCCAATGAAAAAAAAAAGTAATGCCATTTTTGCTCAATGGCGCGATAATATCACTAGAAATAATTCAGTTCCTGCTCCGAAGCTCAAAACACTTTTTCTGCATGGCCCATGTCTTGCTTGGCTTCCACAACGAAAGTGTAAAAGTGTTAAAGGGTGTCCAGAACGAACTCGCAGAAAATGGACAGATGGGCCGGGATTGTCATCCAGGATTCAAGACCTACAGAATGTTTGAAGCTGCTCCTCGTCTGTGCGTTTCTGTCAGCAATGCTTTTGCCCCCGTTGGAGATCATCTGGGTGTTCGTGACATCTGGAATGCTTATTGTCTTGAAAACAATATTCAGTCCCTCATTAAAAATTATAAGGACAATAGATTCAACGCCTTATTCCATACCAGTGCAGCTACTATTTATCACCATCAACATTTCTTACACATTCTACAGAACATAACAAATCCAAACAAAAAGCTGCAAGCACTCCAAAAAGATCTGGAAGATGAAAATCTCATGGTCGTCATCAAGGCACTTGCTATTATGTACATCAAAGTCACAGACCCCTTTTGGACCCTTGTTACATCAAAATTATCATACCTCCAAATACAACCAATCATCAAGCAACTGCACTCTGATCTCCAACACTTGACACAGACACCGCAATCTATAGTTACAGACACATCAATTCCATCATTACAACGCTACATGTCGCAATCACAACTTTACAACATTATCCCGTCAGTCCAAGAAATAGATGCACAACTCGAAACAGTACTCGGCACCCTCATCCATTCATTCCTTACACTTATGAACAGACAACTCGACACATACATCACACAACCTTTAACATCTGAAGATATTGAAGCTACGTCCTTTGCGCCAGCTACAAATTTGGTCTGCGAGAGAAATTTTGGAGATCTTGACTCCAGTCAACATCGGCGTCCCTCTGCAACCATGCATCACCACACTACGGTCCACCTCTTAAAGCGTAGCAGGGAAAAATTATCGAAATGGGTGGGCTCAATGAAATCAGAGCAGAAGACTTCACTGTTCAAAGAAGCCAGAAAACTTGCCCCCGAGCTCCGCAAACAACACCAGACACAGTTTAAAGAAGAATTAAAGAAATCCCTCGACAAAATTAAGCCTGATCAAAGACCTCCAAGGCAAAGGACAGAGCAGATGATGGAAGAGGAAGACGACGACAGTGACGAGGATGTTGCAGGAATGCCAGATGTAGATGTTACCGTTGGTGATTGGGTTGCTGTTGCTTATCCAGATGGCTGGTATCCAGGTAAGCATACTTACGAATCAATCTTTTTTTTTTCGTTCAATGATATGCAGCCTTCTTCGAGGGAGCATTATTCCAAAATGTAAATATGTATATGGCAATATAATAATATAAACAAGAACGTAAACATATTTATGTATTTTTAATATATTATTTAGTCTTGTATTAATGTTATATTGCATACATTTTCAAAACACTTGGTGACTTTGAAAGTGTTGCGTTTCCTTGTCGTTCAACTCTCATTGCATTTTTGTCATTTTAAGTAGATTATTTGTATAGGTACTACAAACATTTATTTTGTATTTTATGAAAATAATATTTAGAGAGTTATATTTAACTTAAATCTGAGTAAAAATCGCAGAACATATCATTTTGGCTGTTACTTGATTTCTAATTTTCAAGATTACTAAAATGTTTGCTTTTTCTAATTTGTTTCATTTATTTTATTTTCTTTCAGGTCTTGTGGAGGGCATAGTAGATTCTGATGATATGTTTGACATTAACTTTGGTCACTGGTGTTCAAACAAAAGGGATTTGAAGTGGCCAGATGGAAAAGATAGGCACCCTGTGCATCGTAATTTTATTTTTTACTCCAATTTCAAGCTGGACACAAAAAATTGTGGGACATGGAGTATTGTCAACAGTTATGATGCCATCAAGAATGCCTTCATTAAATTTAAGGTGGATTATTTTTAATTCCCTTCACCCTCATTCCATGTCATCCGAGTACATCCCTTCAGGTAGGAAACATTTACTCCAATTTTCTGAATAACATATGAGTCAGAGGTAAAGTTCATATTTTATGTGAATGAAAATATTTTTTGAAACATTGCAATGATGTATTATCGAAGTGACGAATTTCTCAACAGTGTATTAGATTATTCCCACTGTGTTGGGCCAAATAACCCCGTCATCATCATATCTTTTTCGAAATATGTTCACTGTATTCATCATTTCATTGATTTGCTCGAAAAAAAAGTTTGTTCTCTCTCTTTTTTTTTTTTTTTTTTAAATATTTTTTACTATCTAGCGTTGGGTAATTATCTCCCTTGGAATTAGCCGGGCAGTTAATACCGCACCTTGCAGTTTACTTGCGATTGTTTTTTAGTGTATGTTTGTTTTCCTACTTTTTCTCTTGGTTTGGGTCGAGACTAGAATTAGTGTCGGATATGATATAATCTTATTATGTCGAGTCGAATTATCTCCCTTGCTTTCAATAACAGTCTTTTTGACGTCACATATTATAGTTAAATAACATATTAACAACTTATACCGTGAATTTACATAAATATAGTTTTTAATTTGCACCCAGGACAATGAAACAGTGTCTATACAACCCAGTACGACTAATCTATGTTAAAAAATTATGTAATATGTAATTATCTCCCTTGTACTGCGTTAAACGGCCAATCTGACATGTCCAACGGTTTCCTCGCATATTTTTACCATAAGATGTGGATTTTCATTCCTTTATCTTTAAATTTGTCCTTTCTGGAGCTAAATTCCATGAAAAGCATAGCTTTTTTTACACCGTCTGCTTCACTATTATTTACTATTAAGCTTATGTCAATGTAAGCGCCCCGATTCTAAATTTCAACTGTTCATAACTTTTTTATTTATGGACCGATTTTGATGATTTAAAAAATGAGATGCTTTGTACCACAAAAGCTTTTTAATCAAAGTCTTTCTTTTATCATATTTGCAAGTTAAAAATTTGACCTATCCTTGCCAAGATATACCTAACGCGCCAAATTACAAACAAAGCAAAACATACAACAAAACAGTAACTAACGGTAACAGCAACCTGCAACAAGAGTACATCAGTGTTGATGGTCACAAAAAGTAAAAAAAGGAGGAAAATTTCAAACAATTGCCTTTAAACCCTATTTTTACTGACTCTCATTTGTAAAGCAATTGAGATGATATACTATCATAGATACTCTGGCTAACTTGTGGATTATGGGGACACTGCACCTGTCTATTCCACCATACTCTAAATCTCTCACTACCGAAAATGTCAATTTTTTAAAAGGAGGAAAATTCCTCTTCTGACTCCAAAGCGCAGAATTCTGCAGATGCCAGGAAAACCATCAGCACTGATACATATAGAAAATAAACAAAAGACAGAATAGAAAGTGTACCATTAATTGTTTCTTTATATGTTCTGCTGCCACTTTGTCAATACTGTTTAGAGCTGATCCTTCATTAGCAATCTTGATTCGGTTGCCCAGTATACAGATATATGGCAAAAGGCACGACTTGATCACCTGAAAATGATTTGAAGGGAAGGGGGGGGGGGGGGGGGGAAGGGAGGAAATTTTCATCTTCTCACAAAAGTCAAGCAATGTTAAGTGTGGCCGATGCGGGATGTGTAACAATGATCACGGAAAGTTCTGGTCCCAAGGTTTTGTGTCCTGGGGCAAGACATTACCACATATGACTCAGGTGTACCAGCCTATAGAAAGTGACTGATATTGTATGAGTGTTAGTATAAAAAGGACACCTAACAAAACAACCGGTACTAAGTGAAATGGAAATATGGTTCCACACAGCCTGTTGAGGGAATAAGTGAAACATTGTAAAGTGCACTGAGCACGTTAAATCTGTGGTAATGCATCATGTAAATGTTCACATTCATTTATTTATGTTACCTTATACAAGTACTTTTAAGTATGCACATCACTCGTCATTTTTTTTTAGTAAACAGAGGTGCTAAAACTGAATCAGTTAGTTTATATGAACCATAAGAGGACCAAGATAGGCTAGAAAGTACTGTCTTCTAAAACAGAAATGACAAAAACCCTAAGAATTGCTTATACTTATACTCTACTGACTGCCTCATTTTTACACCTCCCCCCCCCCCCCCCCAAAAAAAAAATAACAACAAAAAACAAAACAAAATAAAACAAGCCCAACAGTTTACCTCTGGTCCAAGTTCTCCCAATCCTGCAATGGCTCCATACTGCGTAGCAAGGGCTGCCTGCTCAGACTGGATAGCCTTACTGAATTTCTTGGTCACACGAGCTTGAATGTTGTTGGTATTATTACTGTAATTCCTTTTGGATAAAAAATTTGAAATTAGCATTAATGGATAAAAATAAGTCAATTACAAATAGGGTTTTTATGAGACATGGGGGAGAAAAAACGTTTCTACAATCACACAAACACAACCATGAATGACAAAATTCTGAAACGCTCTGCATTTAGACCTCACACAGACAACACTAAAGAATAAAAAACTATTATCTTTCCTAAAATTCCAAATAAAAATTTAAAAAAAATTTTTTTTTTAAATCCATCTTCCACAACTATTGCCTCTATGTGAATTCAAAAGAAAAAAAATATATAAATAAAAAAATGACAATTAGCCCATGGAGCCAGTGTAAGTGTCAGCTCTACATTTTATTCCCTATTACTACCACCAACCAACCTGCTGATTTGAGCTACCAATCTAGCAGCAAAATCTCTGAGGGCCCAGTGATTGTCCATGTCTGGACGGAGACACAACTGTCGACTAACCACACAGGTCATCACAGTGGGCAGCAAATCATGTAACTGGGGACGGAATTCAACCCAAAATATAATAATAAAAATAATAATAAATATATAAATAAGTAAATAAAAAACATCAATAACTGTGAAAAAAAAGAATGATTCAACACAATCCCAAAGCCTACCTTAACATATTCAGCGATTTATTTCCTTCCAATTTCAGACGAACAAAGCTGAAGAGCTGATCATGGTTAGAAAGCCATTATTTTCCTTCAATGGGATCCATTAAAAACAACAACAATAATAATAATAAAAATAATAATAATAATAATAATAATAATAATAATAATAATAATAATAATAATAATAATAATAATAATAATAATAATAATAATAAAAATAATAATAATAATAAAATGTCAAAAGTTGATATTTTAATTGATAAAATTAATGCTTAATCTCCCATTTACGACATTGTTTCATTACATGACGAAACTATGCTTACATATTTGTCCAGGTAGATGGTCTGATTGTCAAGTAGAGATTTGACCATTCTCATGAGGTAAATAAGTAAAGCAAGGTTATTCTGCACTACGTTGATCTTGACACCCTCTGTAGCAAAGGCCACAAAACGTGGCAACATCTGGTGAAGTCCTGGGTCCAACTGCAAACTCTGTAAAGCCTCCTATTAATGAGATAAAAATCCACGGTTCAAATCTCACGTAAAGGTTTCATTCTCATTGTAGAAAATTTAAACCTTTGCCTCGGTATTGAGACACTTAGTCTTAGTTTAATTGAAGTATGAAAAGAACTAAATAAAATCCCCAGTCTTTAACTCATGGCGGGGGTGGGGAGGGGGTGGATGTCCCCTGTCAACAAACGTAGAATATGAAATAAACTATATAAATTCTATTACAGAGAAAATTGCCCAGATAAGACTGTACCCTTGCGATCAAACATGAAAAGAATTTAAGCATTCTGCATTCCTTTTACTCTTTTAAATGAATGATGCTGGCAAGGACTGGTTTCCCTGGTTTACATTCCTCTTGGAGACATACGAGCCCCTCTGTTCCATAATTCAATCTGGCTTTGCAATATAGATGGTAATAAAACCCAGTACGAGTAGTAAAGCTAAAGCAAGAAACTACCGATATTACTGTGCGGCTTTGTCTAGTGGTATGACACTCGCTTTCGGATAGGAAGGTCCTGAGTTCGAGGCTCGCTCTCGGCGCATAGTTGAGTCCTTGGAAAAGGCTCTTTACTCACATTCTCTCACCGTACTCAGGTGTAAAATGAGTACCTGGCCGTTAACAGCGTTGTCTTGGTCCGAAAAATTGTAATATCGCCAAAAGGCGTCATGTCCCGTCCTACATGTTGCTGTTGACCAGGGACCCCTTGTAAAGCGCTTTGAGCACATTTAGTGGATATTGCGCTATATAAAAGCTCAATTTTCCTTTTCTTTTTTTTTTTTTGACTGATGCCTGGGATTTCTCTCTCTTTTTTAATGATGGACCGACCCTAAAAGAAAAATTTCTGCCTATGATAAAAAAAAAAAAGGGAAATTATAATATTCTAAAATTTAAAAATTCGTAATTAAATAATGACAATGAGAAAGCTACTTACAGATCTTTTCAACTCATCGGGTCCTACACAGCTTTCTGTTATTTCTTTGTAATAAAACTGTTGCTCCTGATGAAGGAAGGTATACGAAAATGTGAGTAATGGGGCGATAAAGAAGGGGAAAGATATTATTCTTTCATAAAATGTCAAAAACATTACAATGAATTAAAATTTTCTCAAAGACTTTCAAATCCATCTGAAGACATAATATAGCTGACCAATTCCACCAAAAAAATAGTCAAAAACAAATCTGCTATAAAATGAGCTTTAAAAAAGCAGAAAATCCTAGTTGGCCTATCTAAAAATAACAACATCTTTCTTTATTATTTTAAAATATTTATCTTTTAGGTATGAGAATTCATTCATTAATGCAGAAACACCAACTTAAAAATTTGGCTCACAGCTCAAAGGAATTTCTGACACCACTCGGAGGAATTTAGATGCTGAAAGAGGAATTTCCGCAAATGGGAAAATTCGGATAGTATTTGGCATTGTGTTTATATATCCTATTATTCTAAATTGATAGCTGATTATGTTTGTTTTTAAGGGTTTTATGGCGCTTACAATACATTAAGGTCATATCAGCGCCAGTAAAAAGAGAGAGAAAAAAATGGGAAAGTAAAAAGTTCTAGAATTACATTTAAAGCACCAAAGAAAAGGTAAGACAAGGGGAATTGGTTCAAATAGGAAACATTTAGATTCCAAGAGCACACCAAAAAGTACTTAGTTTGAGATTACCTAAATGTCTTATCCTGACGTTAAGCACAGGAACACACTAAAATGTTTACAAGTCATATATAACATGTAAACAAAACATAATGCAGTGCATAACAGAGAGATGATTTACAAGGAAAAAAATATCATCTCCCAAAACTATCCATTTGACTGTTTCTCTCTCAGCCAGGGTATCCGGCCAAGGCCAGACATGAACAACTATAAGGAGCCCAGTTACTTCAATTTTGGTTCTTCCATATGCAACAAAGCTACACATATTAATACTATATACTCTAAATATATTTTGAGTCCTAATCATATTCTCTAATGTCATAATAACATGAGTGCATGTACACACACACTTCAATAAACTATTTCCTCTTGCTCTCTATGTCTGTTCTCTCTTTCTTCCTCTATCCATTCCCTTTTCTCTTCTTCTATTCTAATACATTATTAAGACTTATACAGCATTTACTGATTTAATTGCAGAAGGAACGAAAGTCCTTTTGTATCTGTTGGTTCTGCAGTGTGTGAGAGCATACCTTCTAACTGATGGGAGCATTATAAATTCTTGATGCAGCACATGGTTTTGTTATAATTAGTGGTACTGATGATGATGTGGTGGTGGTTGTTGTAGTAGCAGTGGTGGTGATGAAGATGTGGTGGTGTTGTGGTAGCGGTAGTAATGATGATGTGGTGATGGTTGTAGTAGTAGTGGAGTGATGATGATGTGGTGGTGGTTGTAGTAGTATTGGTGGTGATATGGTAGTGATGATGATAATGTGATGGTTGTAGTAGTAGGGGTGGTAGTGATGATGTGGTGGTGGTGGTTGTAGTAGTAGTGATGATGTGGTGGTGGTTGTTATAATAGTAGTGGCAGAGATGATGGGGGAAGTTGGGTGTAGTAGGGGTAGTGATGATTGTCGGTGTTGGTGGTTGTTGTTGTCATGTTAGTGATGATGATGTGGTTGTAGTAGTTGTGGCAGTGATGTAAATGTGGTGGTAGAAGTGTTTGGGGTGGGGGTGGTGGACACTTGGAGCAATTTGACCTCACCGGAATTTGACAGAAGTTGCCTGTAACCCGGAATTTATTTTTCTGGTGAAACCGGAGTTTTGGCGCTGATCAATGTCTTTGATGATACTCTAAAGCATAAAAAACTTATGAATCAACCCAACCACATTATTCTTAGGATAACTTTTTGTAAATTTATTTCCCCATGTTGTTTTTATTCAATGTAAATTAACATATTTTAATACAGAGTTGCCAATTCAGGAGGTAAAAATTTACTGAACTTTTACACAAACACATTGACACACCCTTTTCTGAGCCCTGAACTTTGGTAAAAAGACCTACGTGTTTGCTTTTTTCTCCCGTGTTTAGCATCTGATTGAAAAATATACTGAGGGTTTATAATATACTGAATTCCGTAAATATACGAATAAATTGGCAACCCTGTTAATAGTTTAGGTCATCCAAATCAAAACTTACAACCGATAGTTCATGTGTGGTCAAGTCCTTTAACTTAACGGTATCCTTGTGTTTATGGTGATGTTTGTGGTGCTTGTTGGTCTCTGAATGTGTCCTTTTATGGGGTCGCGTGGTATGTTCATTTTTCAGTGAAGTGTTGAGCATCTCTTGCTTTTGAATTTCTTTGGTTATAGGGGGAGGGTTTTCTGGGAGGCTGGGCTGGACACCATCAATACTTAACCAATGAGCTAAAAAAAAAAAAAAAAAGGGAAAAGAACAGCGTACTATCAGGAAAGCGTACGAAATGTCAATAATTTCTTTTCTTTTTTTTTTTTTCAATAAAAGAAAAGCAAGCAAACAGCCGAGTTATGGTAATGTTAATAAATATATCCTCGATAAGATTTGTGTACTGTTTGCTTTAGACTATAAAAACGTTTTAAAATGCCAAAAAAATATCCCAATTCACTCATGATGTTCATTCAAATGTTTTTTTTTGAAAACATCAACTTCATTCTTAATGAGATTCATATGGATAACATTATGTAGAGTTGAAGATGCTTAATTGAAATGACACCATTACACAGAAATTACTCCAATTAAGTGGCAATACAATAAATCAAATCCAATGAATGACCTTCCTAATTGGAACAACTCATCATGACTCGACTACACATAAGTCTTTTGTGGAGGCGATAACAAAAGTGATACAGAACTACTTTTCAGTTACTTTATCTAAGGTCTAAGATGGTGCCAACCATTTTAGTGATATCTAAAATAACATAAACCCATAGAACCTAATGGAAGCTAGATCATTTCTATAAATTTTTTTTTTTAATTACTCAATATTGATGACTTTTTGTGTTGATCTTTTGCCATAGCCTCAAAAGCACATGATACAGACGTCATTTAAAAAAAATATTGTAAGGCTGTGAATAAATCTTGGGGGTCCTGATAGCTCAGTAGGTAGGTAGAGCACTCGCTTCCCACACAGAGACCAAGATCGATCCCCGATTACAGTCAAGATTTTTTTCTCATCTCCCTGTCCACCCAGCGGTGATTGGGTGTCTGGGTCAGTTAGATCTGGTGGAAAGTACTTTGCGATAGAGCAGCGTCCTATCCATGGAACAATTTTTTAATGCAATAGATAAATATTTGAAATTGAAATATCCAAAGGGTAGCACGCAATTGCTGTTGTCCGTTTCACGCTATAGAAACTGGGATAAACTCTGGCTTCATGGGCCTTTTGGCTCTGGACTACTTTATTAGTGAATAAATCTTAATCTCAAACATGAAAACTCACCTTTAAGATTAATTTCACAAGGTATCTTGGCAAATGGGTCATTAATTATGTTTTGTAGATCCACTTCCTTTTCATCAGTGAAGTAAATTTCTCGCCCACCACCACTGGCATGTCGAAAAGGAATGTTGTTGTCCATCATACTTGATCCATAAACGGGCTGGGGAAATTAAGGCATTACATTTTCAGTACTTTCTAAAACGAAATCTCTTGATGTGTTACAAAGACATAATAGCCTAGGCAGAATCAAATAACCAAATTCCATGAAAAGAGTAAAAGAGAGCAAAAGTTTACCTCCAAAATTCACATACATACAATAATAGATAATCATGATTCTGTCAAACCCGTGCATGGCGATGAGAATAATGATGGTTTGGTATGGGGAAATTGATGAAAGAGGATTGTAGTTGTAGTTCCTTTAAATACATCAATCTTATTTATTACAATTTTTTTTTTTTAAAATAAAAAAAAAAAAAAATAAAAAATTCCAGATTTATCAGGACTATAATAAACCGACAACAAAAAATAATAAAAATATAAAATAAATTTATTACTAAAAAACAGATCGACGATTGATTCTGTTCTATTATTCATTTTTGTTTATTACTTTTTTATTTTACAGTCCACAGATTCAAGCAGCTCAGTATCATTTTCACCATTTGTAGCCTGATGATACAACTAATCACATTTTTAACGAAAACAAAGTGCCCACTTACTTCAACATTTGACATTTGCAAAGCAGAGTCAAGATCTGAACACACAAGCTTCTTTCTTTTGCTATGCTGTCTGACTTTATCAGCTTCCTGAAAGAATGATTAGGGAATATGACAATGACATAGATATAGATTTTAAATATTTCTATCAAGCAAAACTGCCAGCAAAGACAAAATTCATCCAATGACAAAATCTTGAAATCTCTCACTTGCTGGCCCTGCCACTGTATACCAGCAAACTTTGATCTATGCTTTTATGGGAAATAGTGCGAGAACAAAGGCCCTTTTTGTTGACAGCGCTGAATATCCCCCCACATCTTAGACTTAGCTAACAACTTCCTCTTGCATTGCACATACAGGACATTCTAATTAAGTTGAGATGAAATGACTATTGAGGTCAGTGAAGAGGAAACGAGATTCGTATTTTCGAAACTAAACGAGAGGAAGGCTGCTGGGCCGGATGGATTGAAAGGAAAACTATTAAAAGAATGTGCCCACCAGCTTTCCCCCATTTATACACATATTTTTAACTGGTCCCTCCAATGCGTTTCGATCCCTGAAATTTGGAAAACTTCAAAAATTATTCCTGTTCCAAAAAAAAAAAACTTGAAACTATGAACGATCTCAGACCTGTTGCACTGACTTCAATAGTCATGAAATCTTTAGAAAAACTTGTTCTTGTTAAAATTAGGAATCAGTTTATGCCATTGAGTGATAGTCATCAATTTGCTTACAAACCAGGACGTGGCGTAGAGGATGCCATTTTGCTGTTTACAAACAACATCTACAGGCATCTAGATCACGCTAGGAGCTATTGCAGATTGCTTTTTGCAGATTTTTCTTCAGCGTTCAATACAATGCAACCTCAGTTGGTTGTTCAAAAATTGACTAGTCTGAATTTAAACAAGTATATAATTGCTTGGGTGCTCGAATTTCTTACGGAGAGAGCACAATATGTTCAATTAGGACAAAACAAATCTTCCTGTATAACTACAAATACTGGGGCTCCTCAAGGTTGTGTATTGTCCCCTGTATTATTCACAATATACACGAATGACTGTAGAAGTCAAAACCTGAGTGTACCTTTAATAAAGTTTGCAGATGACACCGCTCTTCAAGGCCTCATAACAAATGGCAACGAAGTGGCTTATAGGCAAGAAATTGATAGATTTGTGTCTTGGTGTGATGCCCACCACCTAGAGCTTAATATAAGCAAGACAAAGGAGCTAGTGATTGACTTTAGGAGAGTGAAGGAACCGATAGAACCGTTAAAATTAAAGGACCAATTCGTCCAGCGAGTTCCTCACTACAAATACCTTGGTGTAACGATTGATGACAGGCTCAAGTGGGATGAACACTTGAAAATAATTAGGCATAAGATGTGCAGACGTACATATTTTTTATCAAAACTCTCTCAGTTTAGAATAGATAAAACCCTCTGCACATTATTTTATAGAGCAGTAATCGAAAGTGTTTTGTCATTTTGTATAACAGCTTGGGGAGGCAATTGCTTAGCAGTGGAAAGGAACAAAATAAATTCAAATATTAAAAAATCCATTAAACGCTATATAAATGATGTTGACGATGTAGATCTTTTATACGAGAAATTTTGTATAAATAAAATAACTAAAATATTAAATGACCAGTATCATCCACTAAGACCATCAATTATTATGTCAGAAAGAAGTGGTCGCCCTTTCTCTATTTCAACGAAAACAGAGAGACACCGAAAATCTTTTCTGCCGTCCAGTATTAGGCTTTATAACAACAAGCAATAATCATTTTATATAATTATTTCTCATTTTTACTTTTTAAAAATATAAATATTAATTTATTTGTTTTGCAATCTTTTCAATTTTCAATTTATAGTGACAGTTTTAACTATTTTACAGTGTTGAAATTATTCATATTATAAAGCGCAGCTCTGGTTATAGAGCTGCTCCTTTTTTATATATATACATCCTATTTCCATTGTATTTTTATCTTATGTGTAAATTATAACACGTCTGTACAAAAAATTTCCTTTTTGGGATGCAATAAAGTATTATTATTATTATTATCATATGGTATATTTCACAAGGCAAAATAATATAACTTCGAAAAACCAAATATCAGTTTTGAAAAATGCATAAGCTCCATGAAAACATTCAGCTGCAAATTTCCTGAAATAAGTTTGCACAGTGAATTAATTATATTTTTTTTGGCGACTCCCCCCAAGTAAGAGGCAGCCATGAAATTGAGTAATTTTTTCTGATTTATCATAGCCCACTCTCCATTTATCTAGATTGGTGACTGGCAATACAACTTCTAATGAAAGATCACTATTGCAACAATGTTTATCAAACAGTGACAGTGAAAAACAAATGACCTCTAATAATGAGAGACAAATCTAACTGCACAAAACAATTAACAAAGTTATCACTCATAATGGTTGCATAAGTAAAGAAGGGGATCAAGAATGCATTGTCTACCCATTTATCTCATTGAACAAACAAACCATTTGGTGGTGATAGCATTGAAAAAACAAAACCATCACTCAATATCCATTGCACCAATGGCTAGTTTGCATGTAAGCCTAGCTTCGTGGCGATTGCCCCATGATCATGAACGTGAATGGCAATCGATAGTCACCAACAGGGGATAAAGGTAAATGATGAACAGTTCGACCACACACCCGGCTGACTGTCCCGTTAAAGTAATTAGCATTTCATGAACCATCCTTTTAAATGATTGAAAAGACAATGAAATGCTTTTATAATGGGGATGGTCATTGTCAAATTTCGTCCCCATTAAGTGGCTGGGAATTGGAAATGGTATAACTTTTTATAAAGAAAAAATTCTGTTCCCAACGAATCGTCCCAATTAAGCAGCATCCCCGATACCGGCTTTGACTGTATATCAAAAGCTTACTCTAGCAAAAGTTGCATTAAATAAAAAGCATAGAATTTATTTTCATAGATTCTGTCTTTATTTGTGTTCTCTAAACTCAGAAATGTTACAAAGCATCGAGGATACAGGTTCCACCAACAACCTTAATCAAATCCCAATTCAACAGGCTCTTTTATCCAGACTCTTTAAATAGACAATTTTTTATCACAAATTTTGAGAATAATAAAACAATCTTTGGACCCAGTTTTTTAACTATATTACTTTAAGATTAATCCAATGATTTGCAAGCATTTGGATGGCCATAAGAATAGCGGCCCTATGACTTTGAACTAGATTAGCTGAAGTGACTTGCTCGAGGTCACAAAACAGTGGAGCACTCAGGACTCAATCCTGATTAGAGGTGAAGACCGTGCACTGCTGCCCCTTTATTCAACCATATGTGTTAATTAAATGGTCTTTGAATTTGAAGGCCCATTGAGCTGGGTAAAAGTAAATTTAAATTATTCATTTGCATTTTTTGTTTTTTAATGTGAAGACTAAGACTAGACCCTATTCTTACAGTATGAGTCAAAGTTAATATCCCATGGAAAGTGTTCATTGCCAAGGTTGTAATTTCTAACTCTGAGATAATTGACAGGGCCGTGACTCAGTAAAATTACTAGTTAGACAATAATAAACGATTACCTGTATCAAATGTTTCAATCGATAAGTGATGTCTTCAGCCAGAAATGAAGCACCTTCGTTAGCAAGTCCAGATATTCCTATGGATTCTGCAATAATCCTGACAGACTCAGCTGAAAGAAGTCCAAGTTTGCTTTCCTTCTCAGAAGACATGACGACAATGGCACAAGAACAGTTCTAAGTAAGTTTTTTAGGCATCAAAAGCCTAAAAAAATTCTAACCAAAACAGCAGAATTCAATTCAATTTCACTGTCTTAAGCCTGGAAATAAGTTTGTGGTCCGATCATCTCTGTCAATCATGATTTGACTCAATGTAATAGCACTGTAAAGAATAGAATAAAAAGAAACATTTGTTCACAGGGATGTTCAAAAGGAATATGATATCTCTATGAGTGGCTTTTCATAAAGCTACACACTATTTAGCGAGGTGCACCACTTCAGAAAGAAGGCCCCTAAAAAAAACAACCAATGAACTGATTTTCTCCGTTCACGTCTGTGCCAGGTTATTTTCATTGTGATATTTTAAAAGAGGGCTTTTTAAAATCAATATCAATAAATCCATTCAAAATTGAAAGACAGTCTTCTATTTTTTGTTATTATTTCAAGTGAAATCTTACCCCAACTAGAACTAGAACCTGGATTTTAATTTGTCTTTAAGGACACGCCTCTAACTACTATTGTCACTTTGTGACACTAACATTACTCCGTGGCAGTTAAGATTAAAAGTACACATGAGTAGTTGATGAACTGACACAGTCCTTGGCAATTGACGCTACCAATTTAAAAAGGCAATAGAGACGTTCTGATCAGAATAATTGGATGATTAGTAAGCGTAAGGCCTGTGTCAGTTACCAAGATAAAGATCTATCATTAATGACCAAAACTAAAACTAAAAGAAGTGACTATTTCTCCGAATGCTCGGGAAAATAAACTTGATCTCTATTTCTCAGAACGGTTTCCGTTCTCAAGATTTTGTTTTGGTTCTTTGCGAGAGTGTCTGTGTGAACGGTGAATGCATATGCATTTTTTTGGGATTTCTTTTGCCAGTGCTTGGGAGCTCTGCTGTCTTTTTTTATTCCCAACTTTCTGTTACTGTTATTGTCTAGTGACTTAACTTCTCTATCTCGAGTTTGTGCTATCCTGTCTTTCAACTTTGGCTTTGTTATTTAGGTTTACTTCTGCTCTCTCTTTGATAGTGCAAAAGTGAACGCGCAAAGGAGTATTCGAGATAGCATAACTTTTTGATAAAATTATAAATCCGTCTCTTACTAGGTACTTTGGTAAAAAATTCAAATTGGGTTGAGCTCAATGAAACCTATATCATTATAAAGTGCTTTTCAACACGATTCTAATGATACCAAAATTGTGAAAATCAGATTAGCAGAAGAAAAGTTATAGTGCATGGGCCAGTGGGCGAAACCCTCCCCCCCCTGGGGGAGTTTTCGCCACATGGTTTTTCTGAAACAGCAATATATCTTGAGTATTCATCCGGGTGTTACCGTTTTTTTCAAGTGTCATTTACGAGAGTTACGGCCCCTGAAAGGTCATTAGGTGCAATTTTTTGTGAAATCGTTTTTGTGCATAAAATGGTTGTTTATCACCTTAAAATTGTTTCACATACAATCAATAATGGAATTTTATTGTAATTTCTCATTTTTTGCCTCATATCATAAAATATTTTACAAAGCCATATAGCGTTTTAAAATCTTTGATAGCCATTTTCTCTATAATTTGAAAAAAAAATCTATTACAGTGTACTTGTTTCCCTTCAGGATGAATAAACAAGAGGATTTTGCACTAGCACAATTCAGGCATGCTTCAGGGACATATAACACAAATTAATCCGGGTGTTACAGTTTTTTCAAGTATCATTTACAGGAGTTATGGCCCTTGAAAGGTCATCGGGTGCAATTTTTCGTGAACTCATTTTTGTGCATAAAATGATTGTTTATCACCCTAAAATTGCTTCAAATGCAATAAATAGTGGAATTTTATTGTCATTTCTCATTTTTTGCCTCATATCATAAAATATTTTACAAAGCCATATAGCGTTTTAAAATCTTTGATAGCCATTTTCTCTATAATTTGAAAAAAAAATCTATTACAGTGTACTTGTTTCCCTTCAGGATGAATAAACAAGAGGGATTTTGCACTAGCACAATTCAGGCATGCTTCAGGGACATATAACACAAATTAATCCGGGTGTTACAGTTTTTTCAAGTATCATTTACAGGAGTTATGGCCCTTGAAAGGTCATCGGGTGCAATTTTTCGTGAACTCATTTTTGTGAATAAAATGATTGTTTATCACCCTAAAATTGCTTCAAATGCAATAAATAGTGGAATTTTATTGTCATTTCTCATTTTTTGCCTCATATCATAAAATATTTTACAAAGCTATATAGGGTTTTTAAATCTTTGATAGCCATTTTCTCTATAATATGAAAAAAATATATGTTACAGTTTATTTGCTTCCTTTCAGTGATAAATAAACAAGAGGAATTTTGTACTAGCACAATTCAGGCATGATTAATGGGCATATAACACATATAAATTTGTAACATTTGACCTTGCTGTAGCAAAGAAAGCTTACGATATTGTCTGGCAAAACCCACAGCTTTACAAAACAGTTATAATTATTCACCTGGGTGTCTTTCACACCATAATTTCATATCTTGGTGCCCTGGGAAAGCTCCAAAGTGGATCTGGTTTTGAAGAAATTGTGACTGAAGCAGGGCTATGTGCACATGGTTCTATGGATAGGGTTATGAGTGGAAAGAACTACAACAGGGCTATACGAGTGCATGTGTCTGTTTTGGAGGCTCTAGAGAGGCTTCTGCTTGCAAAATTTGAGCAGGACACGGATTCAAAACTCAGTAAAGACCTCATGTCTTACATAAAGGAATTCACCGAAGGAATTTCAAGCCATACAGCTAATAAAATTCTCCAGTCAACTGTGTATGCTGAGTTATTTTCCCAGTATGAAGCCTTCAAAGAGAGTGTCCGCTCAGGAAAGTACGGAAAAACTGCACAATACTGGATCCAATACATGGACAGAGTAAGTATCTCAGTGTATATTTTGTGTCACTAGCCAACCTGATTCATTCCCACCCAGGGGCAGAAGAAATGTTACAAGATAATGGATTTAGTGTCTCTAGATCAAGGACGCCTGCTGGAAGAATAGCAGTTGATATGACCATTGGACAAACAATAAACAAACATGCAAAGACAAAAGGAGGTATTGTTGGGTTCAGCAAGAGTCTTCCAAGCTATTACCGTTGGAGTGTAACAAGACACAATCGAGCAGAATATGTATCAGCAACCCAAAGAATGATCAGCAACAACAACTGTATAGATATAGACACCCACAAAGAATTGAGCCTTGCAGAAAAAAGACAAAGTGAAAAGCGAGTGCAAAAGATCCTCCAGGCATTTTCAGCATTTATCAATCCCTTTGAAGTTGAAGATGGTCTGGTCAGTCTAGCTTCAGGAATGAAAGTGCAAGAGGATGTTGCTGATGACCTGTTAGCCGTGGAAAAAACAGGAAAAAGATTGTTTGAAAGTTTTGTTGAAAACAGACTGAAGGAAAAGACTGTAGAATTTCACAAGCCATTAGAAAGGAACAAGACCAAGGCATTTGCATCATTGAGGAAAGTGGTAACAGTGAAAAAAGACATGAACGTGGTCAAAATCAAGGCACAAAGAAATTTATTTGGCCAGCTTCTTGTTTTGTCCCAAGAGCACAGTGTTGATCTTCAAAAAGTTCTTCAATATCCTCTAACACCTATCCATGGTCGCTGGCTTCATCAGATGGTTTACCTCTGAAGACCAACAAAGCAACTCTGTTGCACAAGCTCACGCCTGACAATTCATTAATGTTCGAGGATTATGCAAAAAAAAAAAACAAACACCGTTTACATTGTTGATGGCAATGCACTGTTACAAAGTCTGTCAGCAATCCCAAATACATTTGGTGAAGTAGCCAAACTTACATTTTCCTCTTTACCACAAGCAGCTTGTGTACACTTTGTACTGATACTTACATAGAAGATTCAATCAAAGGTTGTGAGAGATTGAGGAGAGGATCTTCTGAAGATAATGCATACTTGTTAAGAGGATCTGCAACAACAGTGCCCAGACGTTGGAAATCATTTCTCAGCTGCGTTGATAACAAAAGATCCCTTATCAGGTTTCTCCTCAAGGAATGGGAAAGTAACGAATATGCACAGAAACTAAGAAACAGGGAAATCTTCTTTGTCTGTGAAGAGAGATGCACCTTACTTTACAGTGACACGGATGAATTTACCACAGCTGTACCTTGTCTAGATCTCCACTCATCACAGGAAGAGGCAGACACACGAATTATACTGCACTGTCAATATGCTTCCCGCCAACCAAACTGTGAAACAATTGTTGTCAGATCACCAGACACGGATGTCTTCTTACTTCTTTCATTCTCAGAGACAATTGGAAAGACCCTGATTTTTGATACTGGCTGTGGCAACAACAGGCGACAAATCAATGTCTCTCAGATAGCAAAGACTTTGTCTAAACAGATGTGTGATGCATTACTTGGTGTCCATGCATTCACAGGCTGTGACACAACAAGTTGCTTTGCTGGGCAAGGAAAGCTGAAAGCTCTAAAATTTCTTCAAAAGGAGGAAGATCTTAGAATTCTGTTCTCCAGATTTGGAACATCAGCAGCTGTTTCGAGTAATGACTGTCTCATGTTAGAGTCATTTGTGTGCAAGCTGTATGGCAAAACCTCATGCACAAGTGTCAACAAAGTGAGGTATGACATAGTTCGCCAGCGTTTCAAAGGAAAGAAAGGTACCATCTCATGCAGTGGTGGAATTGATCTGTGTCAGATGCCTCCTTGTACTCAAGTATTGTCACTGCACATATCAAGAGCCAACTTTCAAACTCTCATTTGGAGGAATGCAGTGTGCCAGAATCCTAGCATTCCAAAACCAGAGGATAACGGTTGGCAGAGAAATTCTGCAAATGAATTGGAAGTACAGTGGTTCAAAGATGCTTTCATTCCAGATGAGTTGCAGGAAATTGTGTATGAAGAAAGCTGCACCAGTACTGACGAAGATACATATGCCGAGGATGGTAGTGATAGCTTTGACAGTGATTTCCTTGACGACACTTCAGAGGACGAAGAGGATTTTGCTACTGATGATGAGGATATGTAATAAATTGGTGAGCAGTGCAAACTGTTAAGGAGTAAAGCATGTTTGCAAAACACATAAGGATATTGTTTTTATGTACTTACTGCATCTTGAATCAAGAATCCCTTTTGAGTATCAATTATTCTTCATAATATAACAATGCGATTTCGTTCAAAAGTCTTCGGTAATGATGCTTCACTTGGGTTGTGAACAAATTAGTCTTTTTTCATGATATATCTATTGTTTTTACCACACCTTCAACTTACTTTTAAATGTGACAACTGGACATCAATACCATGTTTAAAAAGAATGAAAATTATGATGAATTTGGCATCCCACAAAGTGGAGAAAAATTTAAGGGTTGCGTACACTTTTAGTTTTTCCTGTGACGTAGAAATATGAAGGTTGTTGTTGAGGCTTGGGCCATAGCTTTCTTCAGTGCTACATTTTTAATGAACATGCTGTTTTTGGCCATATTTAAAATAATTTTTGTGTAAAACACTGAAATAGCCCGTAAGTTTAGATATGACACTTCATGAGATTACTGACAAATTGTTTCAACTTTCTGTGAATCTATATAATATTTACAAATTGAAAGCTTGTGCACATAGTTTGATAGTATATTCAATTTCCTTCAGTTTGATACCCAATTTGCACATATTTGAATTAATATTGTAGTCTCCAGAGCCTTTGAAAGAAATGTTGTCTTTTTTTTGCAAGGGGACACAACTCACTTTTTTCAAAGGGCCATAACTCTCTTAAATGACACTTATTTTTACGGTAACAGTGGAATTTGTATGGCCAATAATTTCTATTATTTGAAAAACATAGTGGCATAAACTCCCAAAGGGGGGGGGGGGGGGGGGGTCCCAGTGGCCTAAGCACTATTATGTTAGTTTAAAGACTGAAAAATGGTCTTCTATTTGCCTTTGTTATTTACTGACGTACTTTGTGACCTGGAAATCTTGCATTTCTGGTAGTAACCACCATTTGGATTTCAAAACTGGCCTAAAATGGCCGTTAAGATTTTGAGTAAGGATGTTGCTGGAACGAATTTCATGGATGCGGTATACAGCTTTGCCCTGAATTTGATTTTATTTAAAAGTTAAGATGTTAACCCAACGTGCCATCATGAAATTTTGATTTACCAATTTCTCGTTTTTTAATTATCCAAAGCTAAATTATACCCTATTTTATCCACAATGAAAAGATATACTAAATTGTCATTGATTTTAAAATAACGCTGTGACTATCCCCAGACAGGTGTCTGGGTATAATGAAAATTCGTTATCCCCAGACATATATTTGAAACTCCGCTCCTTTAAACAATTATCCATATTCCAGAATATGGAATGTTTCCAAATGCACATAGAAATAAGGAAAGTTAATAAAATATCTATAAAAACATAAAATTAACCATTAAATCAGTTGTTACTACATATACACAATATGCGTCGACTTCGAAGTGGGTGTCATGGCCAATTGGTTTAGTCATCTGTCCTGGAACTTTTACCAGAATCGACGTTGTGGGTTCGAATCCTGGTTCCGCCACTTTTTCTTTTTTTTTTGTGTGTGAGTCTATTCCTTTCCCCTTTTTGTTTGGCCTTTTGTTCCGTTTCTGAGCATGAATTTCTAAAAATTGTTTTTATTAAAAAAAATTTATTGTTTTTATTTTCTCCTCTATCTGACCATTTGGTCACTCTCTGAATATTTCTGTTTGTTTGCTTTTTAATTATTTATTCTTTTTAGACACTTTTTGAGATTGGAGTGGGGACGAATATGACAATTTGCTAGAAACTAGAAAGGAACAGAGAGAGAGATGAGAGAGAGAGAGAGAGAGAGAGAGAGAGAGAGAGAGAGAGAGAGAGAGAGAGAGAGAGAGAGAGAGAGAGAGAGAGAGAGAGTTAATTAAAAAGCAGAAATATTCAGTGAGCGACCAAATGGTCAGATAGAGGAGAGAAAAAATAAACAATATTTAAAAAAAAAATAAAAACAATTTTAAGAAATTCATGCTCAGAAACGGAACAAAAGGTCAAACAAAAAGGAGAAAAGAATAGACTCGGGGGGGGGGGGGGAGGGAGGAGGAGGAGGAGGATGGATGGGACATTTATCCCTAGCAATGTTCTGTAAAAAGAAGACGGAATTAAAAAAAAAAAAAGACAATTTAAAAAAGTGGCGGAACCAGGATTCGAACCTACGTCGATTCTGGTAAAAGTTCCAGGGCAGACGACTAAACCATTCGGCCATGACACCCACTTCGAAGTCGACGCATATTGTGTATATGTAGTAACAACTGATTTAATGTTGGTTAATTTTATGTTTTTATAGATATTTTATTAACTTTCCTTATTTCTATGTGCATTCGGAAACATTCCATATTCTGGAATGTGGATAATTGTTTAAAAGAGCGGAGTTGCAAATATGTGTCTGGGGATAACGAAATTTGGTTATCCCCAGACAGGTGTCTAGGCCTAGGGATAATGAAAGCCCAGCCTTTTCGTTATCCCCAGACAGGTGTCTGGGGATAATGACAGCCTTAAAATAAACTACACCCAACGATAGAGTAATTCCTCCTGAAGGAAATAAGACTTAAATTTAAATCATCAAAATCCATCCATAAACTAGGCACTTTGATAACTCCAGTCCAGTGGCCGCCGATAAGCTCACTGTAAGGTGAAACTCGTTTTTTGGAACTTTACTTTTGACCCTTTACTGTTTTGGTCACCATGGCGTTATTTGTGAACCTATGTGACTAATATTGGTATCATTTTAAAGGGCACAAAACAAGCTTTCTAACGGTGTATTTCATTCTTAATTCCTGATTGTATTTCTCAGAAAGCTTATGTAATAAAAATTTATAAATTTTTGAATTATAAGAACTTTTTAAATTATGGATACATTTTAATTATACTTCATACATCGATAGACAATTAATTGAAGAATATCTCTGCCAGATTTCATCAAAATTGATACACTCGCTCATTATTCTATTTTTCCCGCCATCAACCCCACTTTTTTGGACAAAAACTTCATATTTTTTTACATTTTCATTTATCCTTAATTTTTTCCATATTTTCCATACATGAAAATGATTTATATGAAAATAAAGCTTATTTTCTGACCTTTAAAGTGATACCTAACACCTGCCATTTATTTTTTAATTGAAACAAAATTACTGAAAACAATAAGTGGACCATGTTGACTGCAAAACTCAAAATTTCCCGATCGCCGCGAGATGCCGGTTATGAGGCAGCGGTGAGATCACAGATTCTCTCTGTAAAATTGACAAAAAAATTCAATTGAAAAATATAGATAACTCTGGAACCGTAGGTCGTAGAGAAACAAATAAGGTATCAAATTTTATGTTTTTTTCAAGTCCCATCCCCCTGACTGAGTCAAATCAAGATATTTTGAGTTTGAAAATTTTATCAAAATGCCTAATCATAACGTAGTGTTTTTATGCACCTCCGTTGACGGTGTATCTTAACGGATCGTTTTTATACACCTCCGTCACGCATGCGCATTCCACCCAATTTCATTAGCGATATTGTGTTTCTTCATTTGGACATGGCGAAAGTTATATTGTGACATCTGTAGGATGTCTTTGTTAATAAATTTATATAAAAATAACCGTAGCGCAGTGGACAAGCTGTCAGACTCCAACCTTGAAAGTACCGGGTTCGATTCCCAATGTTGACTTTTTCTTTTTTGGATTTAATTTGTTTTTGTTTGCTTCATTTTCTTTCTTTTTTTTTTTTTCAAAAACTTTTTATCATGTTTTTAAAAAACTTCGATTTTAATTTTCTAAAATTATTTATTTATTTGAGATCAGTATTTGTGTGCCATGTTTCTTTTTACTTTTGATTTTTTAAATTATTGTTATTATTCTTTAATTTATTATCATTGTACATCGGTAATCACTAAGCAGCGTGCTAAACTACAATCTAAAACTATTTAAACCCCATGGACGTATGCAGCAACAACTTTACCATCACCTCCAACGGAGGTGCATAAAAACGGTGCGTTTTTGTTCACCTCCAATGGAGGTGTATAAAAACTGTGCGTTTTTGTACACCTCCAACGGAGGTGTATAAAAACGCCACCTAATCATAAACATTAAATCTATGGAACTTTTTCTGAGACCCATCACTCAAAAAGTCCAAAAAATCGGGTCACAGCCACTAGGCCATTTATCAGCTCCCTGCTGGAGGGCCAAATGGACTTTTACCAAAGTACCTACTCTTACTCTACTCTTTCTCATTGTCAATAATAACAATGCCTAAAAAAAAACGCTAGCCGCTTGCTTGATGATTCGTGAGAATTACCTGAACCTGTCCACTCTGAGCATTTACTTTTGCATCGACCTCGCGTCCGTAAGCCATCAACTGCTGGAGGTTAGCCGACCATTCCTGAGCGATCGGAGAAATAGAGCTGGCCAAGATTAAAATTAAAACCTTTCTCTCTTTCAGTTTCACCGGCGCAGAATACGGCAGCGCTACTCTTTACTCTAGCTATCGAAAACAGGTACTATGGCAGGAGTATGGTTCAACCTGACGTCCACGGTTTTATGTCACTTACATCAGTAGGATATTACAAAATGTTAGAGGCAACTTTAAACTTGGATAATTACTTGTGAATGCAATGTCATCGTGTTTTAAATGCCATTTGGATTTATTTTTCCACAAGCAATTGATGATGGGCGCTGAATGATACTGGAATCGGTATCGATCGGGTCTGGTCAGGCTACTGTACCATCGATACCACAACCAATACCGATACCAATGATTACAATTTCACTTTCCAAATGAAATAAAATCGATTGAGAAATCAAATTTCATCAGGATAGAGCAGTAAAGTTAGGTGCCCCAAACGTAAACAATAACAAGTTGCTAGTGATTTCCGTTAGCGACCGGAATAATTTACGCACAATATAGGTCTCCCAATTTTGTAGTTTGAGTTGTAGGCAATACACTTTCAGTATTGAAAATATGTTTACATAAAATCTAACAGTTGCAGAAATTATAATATAAGGCTAAATTATTATGAAAATCAGGCTCCGAATAATTCTCGTTTTGTTCACACCAGCGCAATAATTTGCTCTGGTCTAAAAATAGATAGACTGTAACTTTTGATAAATTTTAGAAAATTTTACCTTTTGTTCCATAAAATATCCATATCTAGACATTATTTGATGCATGATCGAGTATTTATGAATATGTGTTTCTTTTGCCACCTAACAGCCAAATTTTAAAGGTTATTTTTTTTCTATTATTTACATTGGAACGTGAGCTGTCAAGACAGGAACATGTGGTTTGCCACGTGCTTCTCGACCTTTGTTTACGTTTGGGGCACCTAACTTTACTACTCTAAAGGTCAAATATAGCATAGTGCCCATCCCTAAACATGCTTTTGCTTTCCACCCCGGCGGTGGAATATTCGCGCTGTAAAAAGAAACGAAACTAGATTTTCGAAATGTGACTTCACTTCACTCACTTCACTTCAGCACGGTTTGCTCGAACTCCTCGGGACATGCAAAAAAGTTCCAGGAAACCGAACATTGATGGGGAGTGTGTGTGTGTGTGTGTGTGTGAGGGGGGAGGGCGTGGCTCAGCTGTATGGTCTTTGCTTCATACCCAAAAGATACCGAGTTTGAATATCCACCGTGTTCTAAGGCCTTCAGCAAGCCACCTCACCCTAGCTCAATTTGCGTCACTGTGCTGCGGCTGACACTTGACCATGAGCATATCATGGCGCGTGGAACTATTGGCGAAGTGATAAGAATAAGCAGAGAGGTGTCTTTTATGCGAAACGGCGATAGAGTGTGTGAGTGGCTGTGTGTATCTGCGTGTGTATTATATTGCATACACACATGTAATGTGGATAAATTCACACGATACACACATAAGAAACTGTCAATATCACAGTAAGTCATCAGTGGTCGAAATCACCGCAATTGAACACCCTCCCCCCCCCCCCCCCAAAAAAAAAAACAAAAAAAAAAAAACAACAAAAAAAAAACAAAAAAAAAACAAAAAAAAAAAAACACAAAAAAAACCCGTTAATTAATTAATTTTTTAAATACTCTGGCTGGGTGAAATTAGTTCGAGAACACCATGTTCGATGTAAAAATTATTTTGAGGAAGGAATGGAATGATTACAAAGAACAATAAAGAAAAAAAACTTGGGACAAGATCTTGACAACCTCAGAACTCTGGTCCAGGACCGTGACCAATGAAAACAATTGGATTCAATAGTCTGATGTCACGTCGCCCAGCAACGGCGAGCAGCAACAAAGAAAATCGGTACGTTTTATTCTTCATGCTGGCGAGAACTTTTCATATGTCATTTGATCAGAATGTATAAAAGTCAAAACAGGATCATATTTATAATGTTTTTCTCCTCTGGATAGATACAAGTTTATGCTCGTCGGAGAAATATTTCATAAGGGCGTCCGTCATTGTTCCGATAGTTTAGAGCCAGTTACTAAGTCACCATGCGTCATTACGAGGGAATGGTCAACAGCAACATTTAAAATGTAAGACGGGACATAACGCTTGTTAGGCGATATTACAATTTTCTTTCGGACAGAGACAACGCTGTTAACGACCAGGTTCTCATTTTACACCAGAGAATATGAGTAAAGAGCCTTCTCCAAGGATTCAACTATGCGCCGAGCGAGGCTCGAACCCAGGACCTTCCGATCCGAAAGCAAGTGTCATACCACAAGACCACACAGCCGCTTGCGATCCCATGGCAAGCGCTTCGAGCACGTATAAATGCCTAGTTAAAAATAAAAATTTGTTTAAAAACTGTTCTTAATGATGTGACACATTTCTAGATTATTCTACAGAGAGGACGTACTCAATGTTTCTATGTCGTCAATTTGCTATAATATTATAGTAATGTATTTATGTTTTCATTGGGTTTTTTTTTGTTGTTGTTGGTCGAAGAAGGGTTTTGACTCGAAACGTTCCGATGTTGATATTTTGTTCTTTTTTTGTGTGTGAAGATGTCATCTTTTTACAGCCCACAGCTTCAAGCAGCTCAGTATAATTTTCAATAGGAAATTATAATTGTCAATATTATGTATATTATATTTCATATCTTTATAGATAGATCGAAGATGACCTCACTCGGCCTTTGTTATTGTTTTTTGCCATCCGCGTTTATGAGTACTTCTCACAAAACTGCATTAACCAGATTTTAAACGTTTAAGGTTACACATCGTTTTGTGTGTTGGTTCCTTATACTTCCGGATGGCAATGTTATGAGCTTCTTAGTCAAACGCATACTATCTATACACACAGACATGATAAAATACTGAGGCGATGGGTCAAATCTATGTGTTTTTTGACTGGAGAATCGCAATGTATAAATAACATTTGACCTTGTTTTGCACCACTCACATAACAACACTTGGCTTGTTTCGAAGTAGATATTTTATATTACGTACATGGTAAATTTGTCAACTTAAGTGTTCAAGGAAATGGAAACGTAGATGTTATTCATTAACATCCTTGAGTTGTAGCACTTACACACACGCAACAGACAGACATGCGACACAAACACACACACACACACACACACACACACAACACACACAGACATACACATACACAATGACACAAACTCACACTCACATATAGATGTTGTGAATCTGCGTATTGTATCAGCTTTCTCTATTCCTGTTTAAAATGGCGTCGTAAATCTTAGGGCTTGAGCCTTTTGAGCTTTTTATATCACGCAATATCCACTAAACGTGCTAGTAGTAGTAGCGTATGGCTACACCTCCAAATTTATTTCGTCAACCCAGCTTCTAAAGTCTTCCTCCGCCCTAAGGACGGTTTCGTAGCCACCTCATGGGTGCCAGCAGGAAGAAGTGCTGAAACCTGAAACTAAAATCTCGACACTTTGCCAAACCTGAAAATGTTCCTACTGAAAATGCGGCCTAAACTTTACTCTTATTTCATCACCGTTTTTATACCATTATTAAATGATTACACAGCAAACATATTGACACAATGAGGAAACTAATTTGATTTTAAAACCAACTTATAATACATAGTGAAATACTAACAGTGCAGTTGTCTCTTTCTAGGGGAGCCAAAGAACAGAGAGAGACAGAGAGTACCAGAGGTACTCCCTGAAACCGGAGGTATTTGACTTCGAGATATCACGAAACCGGAATTCTGGCATGAATCGGAAAACTGGCACCCATGTCCACCTTCAAGTTTAGTGACTGGACAGTGGAGGACGGTATGATCGCTGGTCTCTGGGGCTGCCTGACATTTCTGGCAGGTATCACTGTTTCGAAGTTTCCAACTGCACATATTTGATGCAGTTCTGCCATGTCCAGTTTAGAGGCGGTTTGAGGAAATCCAACA
>NC_088365.1:2208231-2213231 GCF_034508935.2 Berghia stephanieae
ATCCTATGATAAAATCAAATAATATCCCAACCTCAATTCTCTCCTTACCGATAATTTTCAGTATTTTCCCAAAATGACAGGCTTACCCAGCAGAAATAAAAAAAAAAACAAACAACAAAACAACAAACACAAACAATCTCTCTATAAAACACCTATATGTTCTTATATTAATTAAACAAAGATCATTGTTCAAAGTTTGTGATGTACAAAATAAATCTGAATTTTAAAAAATGTATGTTGTGTCGTAACAAATGTGACGATTTTGCTGTACATGGTAAGGAGAGGGTTACAGTTGTAATCGACGTCTACATATATACAGGTCTGACATCCTAACTTACTTATGGTCCTAGTTTACCATTGTTGTAATGAATACCAATTTGAAATTGAATGTAAGCTTCAATTTGATTACAAAAACAGATCAAATGAACGTTTCGGGTTTCCCCTTTATCAACATAGCAGGATGAATGAAACACCACAGATGAATGAGATAATGTGGTAGTGGCGTAGATGGTCAATACATTTTAAAATATAATTTTCAATTTTTCAAAATACTCCAGTTGGCAGCTGTGAGCAATAAGAGCAATAACCCTTTGATGACACCGCCACAGCGACATCAGTGTCGCCAACACCGTCTAGGTCTACGTCATCACACGTCACAACGCAACCCAACTCATCTGAGTGATCAGTGATTCAATGATTCATTCACAATGATGATTATTCGTTAACTCTCTCCTTACCAGCCATTTTTAGAATTTCACCCAAAACTTCACACCCATCCAATACAAAAATAGACTTCTCTTACTCAAACAAAAAAGTAACAAGTGTATTCTATACAGATTGATGTTCAGCTAAATGAGCTCTACACTACATCACAGTATTTAGTATTTATAGCTGTAATCAAAGCATTTCTTTAAATTTTGTGATGTACAAGAGAAATCAGAATGAGAAAATTGTCGGTTACATAGTAACGAACGTGATGATTTTCTTATGGGTGGTAAGGAGAGGGTTAAGCAAGGCGGGATGTGCGAGCGAGCGACCGTTCCTCCGCTTGTCGCCCAGGTATTTATTTGGCCATACACATTGCGATTTCGTCACGATTTGATTCAGCGCGTGCTTGTTCCCAGACCGTCACCACGTAGAAAACACGACGTGTATGGGACCTCTTACACGAAAAAAAAAAAAAAAGATTATCCGTTGAACGGATCTGTTTTATCCGTTGAGCACCCGTCCATGTTTTATTTGCGGATAGCCTGTTATGAGTGGATAATCATTCACTCACTCACTCACTCACTCACTCACTTACTCCCATGACCGGATGGTCGTCGGGGGGGACTTGCATGAAGCAGAAGTTACAGTCTTCCACCATGCATGCCTGTTGCTAGCCCTATGTAGCAGCTCCGGAACCGACATCTCTGTCCATTCTTTTATATTGTCCAGCCACATCTTCCTTTGGCGCCCTCTTCTGCACTGGCCTTCGACTGTGCCATGTAGGACTGTCCTGCTCAGAATATCGTGTCGAGTTTGCTGTCCAAACCAAGACAGTTTTCTGCGCTTCACAGTCACTAGAAGAGGTTCTTGTGTGCCGCCTGCCCGAGCTTCTATTTCTTCCAGGACGTCTTCGTTTGTGCGATGCTCCGTATATGACACACGTAGCAGTCTTCTATAGACACGAGTAACAGGAGTGGATAATCGTTACAGCTCTACTCCTAACATCGACACAACTTCTGATAAATAATAATAAGTATATGATTTATTCCTAATCCGTTTCTGACAGACCATGCTTCAATGTCCCCGGATGGTACTCACATTGACGTTCATGTCAGCACAGATGGAAATGCCGGAGTGGGGCCTGCTGCATTAAATGGTGGTAATCATCATCATCATCATCATCATCATCATCATCATCATCATCATCATCATCATCATCATCATCATCATCATCATCATCATCATCATCATCATCAAAGAGAGTAGAATTCAGAAATAACAGTTGTAATGTTATTCTCAGAAGTGGTAGTAGTAGTTGAAGTATTTGTATTAGTATAATAATAATGATGATGATGATAATAATAATAATAAATAATAATAATATAATAATAATAATAATAATAAAATAATAATAATATAATAATAATAATAATAATAATATATAATAATATAATAATAATAATCAAATAATAATAACAACAACAACAATAATAATAATAATAATAATAATAATAATAATAATAATAATAATAATAATAATAATAATAATAATAATAATAATAATAATAATAATAATCGCAAATTACTTTCAGCCAGTTGTGACATGTTCTCAGCAGATCAAGAAGGTCCAAATAAAACCTTTGTCAGTTATTTTGAGTGTCTATAGCAACTCTTGCGATTGAATCATGCCCCCCCCCCCCCTTTTTTTTATCACCCTCTCTCGATCTCCTCAAAATTATCCACAATTGTTCTCAGCTTATAACTCCCCTCCCCCACCACCAATTCCATCCCCTTCAAAAAAAAAAACAAACAAAAAACAAACAAACAAAACAACATAAAAAAAAACAAAAAAAAAATAATCAACAAAACGACGAACCCCCCCCCCCCCCCCCCAAAAAAAAAAAAAACAAAAAAAAAAAAAAAACCAAAAAACAAAAAAAACAAAAACAAAAACAAAAAAAAAAAAAAACACAAGACAAAACAAACGACCCCCCCCCCCCCCCCCCCCCCTCCCGCCTGTCTAAAAACGAAGCCATACGGAGTAATTAGGAAATTACAAGAAAAAATATTGTTTTTAAACGATTCGAGTTTTTAGAAAATAATCTTAATTTATCTATTAACAAATAATTATATTTTGCACAATAATTCCGTTCCAGAATATTCCTACGCTTCTTGCTACCTCCAACCCAATTCGGCAAGCAGAACCAGAAGCAGTGTGCGTGGAAACGTTCACTTACGACAAAAAGTATGTATTTAGCTTATAATTTGAGACGCCTTTCGCAAAACACATAATATTTGTTACAGTGAATAACATAATCAGCGGATGGTGAAAAGGTTTGAACTGAGATGTTGCCAAGTTTAGTTAGAAGGTCCATTTTTAAAAATCAAAAATGAGTTCTTGTCATACATGATTAAATCAACTCTTTTTGTACATCTTCGGGAAATATCAAAGCTTAATTTAACTTTCTAAAACTTTTTTTACTGCTAGTCAAGTTGAAAAAGTATGAAATTTGAGAAAAGTTGCTGGATACCTTTCCCATACATCTGACCATAACTTCACGACAAATCACCCGATTTACTTCAAATAAAGATTAAAATGCTCTGGGGAGCGTATTCTTTCAGAAGATGCAAAAAAAAAAATATGCAAATCCAAAATTTTCACCTTCCGACTGATTACGTCATGCACTGACGCAATGTCATATGCTTGAAAATATAAGAAATATATAATAATAGTCAAACAGAATGGAAGCTTTAATTTTATTAACAAATACAGATAATGTGGACATTTCGGGTTTCCCCTTGGTCAACAAAACACGTTGAAAGAAATAATTTGAGAATGGATTCCATATATTTTCATAAAATACACATTAAAGTAATAGGTCTGTAATTTTGATATTTGTTTTTATTATCTTTCTTTATAAATGGTAGTTACATTGGATAATTTCCAGTCTTGTAGAACTTGGCCTACTAACAGAGATTTTTGACAGGGGATGGCTGGGCTCTTTGTGTTGAGTTGGTGAGAATAAAGACATTCGAGAACAATTTTTTGTTGTTAACTTCAGTGATATCAAATGTTTATAATGACATAATCTCGGTCAAATATATTACGTCAGTGAACGCAAGTAAATAGAATAATGTACAACAAAAGCCAATCATTTTTATTGTTTGAATTCTTTCTACGATTTCTTTTGCTTCCATCCATGGTTCCGTGAATTTGGGTTCTATTGCAATGTACAACAAAAAACCCAATAATTTTAAATGTTTGAATTCTTTCTATCTGCGATTTCTTCTGTTTCTATGGTTCCGTGAATTTGTGTTCTATTACAATGTGCAACAAAAACTAATCATTTTTTTATGTTTGAATTCTTTTATTTCTATGGTTCCGTGAATTTGGGTTCTATTGCAATGTACAACAAAAAACCCAATAATTTTAAATGTTTGAATTCTTTGTTTCTATGTTCCGTGAATTGTGTTCATTACAATGTGTAACAAAAATCCCAATCATTTAAATGTTTGATTCTTTTGTTTCTATGGTTCCGTGAATTTGTGTTCTATTACAATGTGCAACAAAAACCAATCATTTTTTATGTTTGAATTATTTCTACAATTTCTTTTGCTTCCATTGTTCCGTGAATTTGGGTTCTAATGCATTGAACTCGGTTAAATATTTTGCATCAGTGAACGAAAGTGTAAGGGCCCAATCATTTGGAATTCACTCCCACTGTCAGTCAGACTTGAAAGCAGCGTTGATAAATTCAAAGATAAACTGAAAACCTATCTCTTTGGGTAGTATTTAAATTGGAATATTATGTCAGGAATTATTGCAAAGTGCATACGTGCGTGCGCGCTTGCTTGCTTGCGCGCTTGCTTGCTTGCGCGCGCGCGCGCGTGTGTGTGTGTGTGTGTGTGAGAGAGTTTGTGAGTGTGTGTGTGTGTGAGTGCACATTTATGTATGTGTGCGTGTATGTATGTATGTGTATATATGTGTTTATTTATGTGTTTGTGTATATGTGTGTATGAGTGTGCTTATGCATATATGTGTGTATATATTGAATGTGTACGTGTTTACGACATATATGTATGTGTATGTATTATGTAATATATGTGGGTGCAGTGTGTGTGTGTGTGTGTGTGTGTGTGTGTGTGCATGTGTGCGTGTACTTGGATGCCTGTGAGCTTGTGTTCGTATGTTCAAATTAAAATAAAGTTTAAGAGACAAGACCCAATACCGTCAATGAAGACATTTAATTTATTATAAATGATTCTTATACGTTTAGATAAGATCTAAATTC
>NC_088365.1:2218231-2230731 GCF_034508935.2 Berghia stephanieae
AATAAATCGATGAATTTGTCATAACCATTAGTTTTTGTTTTTTTTTTCAAATAAACAAAAACACGCAACAAAAAATAACAATATTAATAACAACAACAGCTGCAAAATAACTCGAACCACCCCCCCCCCTCCTCAAGAAAAAAAGAAACAAAACAGAAAAAAGAGCAAAAAAAAAAAAAAATAAAAGACAAAAAAAAAAAACAAAAAAAAAATCCACCGAATACAAACACAAAAACCAAAAATAAACCAAAACAAAAACACCGTTCAAGTAAAAAGAATAAAATCCCACCAAAAAACAAAATTACAAAAATAAAACAAACAAACAAACAAAACGAAATATATATTATATGCGTATGCGAAAAGAATATTATGGGGGTTAGATTGTCTCATCAATACTGTAAAATACTTTAAAATCAAACTGGCAGGACGGATCAATAAAAACAAAAACTCCACTTGTTTATTACACAGAATAATGAAATAGATAAAGGTAGGTATAAGCTGACATGTACGTATTTGCAGGTCTGGTAATCGAAATTGTTATGGGCTCGTTGTTTGTTGTAACGGAAATACTCTTAAACCAAGGCGTAATGTTGTTCATTTTTTAAAATCAAGCTCATAACTGCGTTCGGTTATCAGTTATCAAACCTGCAAATATGTGCAAGTAGGTATAGATATGTCAATAAGGAATAAGATGAAATATAAAAGTAAAAGATGAATTATATTAGACAGACTAGTTTGAATGCATATTGAAGATCATATTCAAAGGAAACGTGACTTTGAGGTTTTCTTGTCATGTTGCCAGAACCTCTTAGCTTACGTTAGATAGATACATACATACATACATACATATTATATATATATATATATATATATATAATATATATATATATATATATATATATATATAATGTAATGTGCCGACTGACGACGTGGATGGAAACCACAGAAACATGTGTTTCGGAAATAATAAATATATATATATATATATATATATAATATATATATATATATATATATATATATATATATATATATATATATATATACTACGTATACTACTATCTGAAAAATAAAACAACACACATTAAACATTTTGGCCAGAAAATTCGTCCTTCAAATATCGTTTGATCAAAATGACCTTCGTTTTGGCAAGAGCTCTCACACCTGGGAATTTCGCAAGTCCCAGTGTTGAAGTAGAGAGTTAAAGGACAAGTTTTGTAACCAAATTTTTGAATATGTGTTGATTCCAGAATACCGCAGTATAAATACTAAAGTAGATTACAGAGAACAGGTCGTAGAGATGAAGTGTGGTTGAAATGCTACAGGCAACTGTTGGAGAAATTAACATGAGGCAACTTGTGTGGGGGAGCTTAATGACCTCTCAACAAAGAACCAGAACTGTTAAAACTGATAACATTTAAAAACATTTTACAGAATGTTCTGGCATAAAGTCAAAATGTGTCATTAAAAATCTGAAAAGGTGTGAATGTAACAAAGCCCGAAAAATACAAAATAAAACAATACAGAAAGCAAAATAAGAGGAAACATATTATCCCAAAACTCAGTTGTCCTCGACTGGGGATCGATCCTCATACCACCTGGTCTCCGATTCTTTGCTTTCATAACAATGTATACTGTATAAAATAAAGATGTCTCATGCAAATAATTATTGCTGAATGTTTGTGAAATGTTTAAATAAATAAATAAAAAGATATCCTGCAAAATGCAATTCCTAAGAATTTTTGGAGGGAATCGAGGGATATGGAACCACTAATAGAAAACTGCAGAGATTGACCCAGAAGAGAGTTTAATGGAGGAAAATTGTTTACGGACTGCGCTCCAAAGGTAGTCCAGGGAATTAACCCTCTCCTTACCACCTATAGGAAAATCGTCACATTCGTTACGAGACAACCAACAATTTTCTTATTCTGATTTCATTTTGTTATAGTTATAGCTATAAAAACTCGATACTGTGTTGCAGAGCTCATTTTTTTCTGAACAAATTATAGAATATACTCATTACTATTCTGTTTGAAAAATCTATTTTTGTCTTTGGTGAGTACGAAGTTTCGGGTAAAATTCTTAAAATATCTGGTCAAGAGAGAGTTAAGTAAAGTAAGTGATAATATGCAATTCTCCATTCTGAGTTGAATTTATATCTAGATATTACAGAGAAAAGACAGATGATGTACTAAGGCGATCAGTCATAGTATGCCATTTTTGAATTGTAACTTCACTTTTGAAACATCTAATATGTTGTTAGGAAAAGGTAACTTGAGACAACCAAAGACGAGTCTGTTTTAACCATCTCAAGCTGTTCCTAGATGTCGTGTTTGTCCCGAAATCAAAACTTCAAACTCATTCACCAATCAGACATTTATTAAGGCACATGTCAGTCAGCTAGCTATGTAGATATATCAACGTTTATATCAGGGATAAATCCTCAATCTCTGGCATGGTATTCAAACTGGAAGACTGGTGGGATCTGTTTGTCACAACCTGACGACGATGCGCATCAGATGATGAGGAAGCGATAGAAGTAGAAGCACCATTCCGGTTATCTCTCTCTAATGCTGTCCGAGATTCAGCGATATTATTTGATGTGTTATTGTTGTTCATCTGAGCTCGGGAAGAGGACACACGTTCGTTTGATGTGTTATTTCGCTGTTGGCTACTACTACTACTACCACTGTTGTTTGAATTGTCTTGGCTCGGACTGTTGATACTGATAGTACTAATGCTGTTGCTGTCATTGTTGTCTACAGGCCGTCTTATTTGTAGAGAGGAATAGGATGGCGGATCGTGACGCGGGGGTTCAGGCAACTGTTGTCGGTTGTTTTGGACTCGCTGAGCACGATGATGGTTGACTTCAGAATGATTTCTCCGCGCGGAAGAGTGGACATCCACAGGGGCGTTTATAACCATTGCTTGGTTTGAGTTTGAGTTTGACATTTGAACGTTCATATTATTGCGAGAATTTACATTATTGCTGTTGCGGTTGTTATTGTGGGCGTTATTGCGATTTTGTGAGTGTCGGTGACTGTTGTGGTGGCCAACCGTGGATGTTCTTGATTGGTGGGCTCCTGAAATAATATGACAATATTGAAATGTGTAAATTAAATGACACTGAATTAAAACGAGCTATCTTTGAATCTTCGGCGTCACCGTTGTCCTCTTCCTCCTCCTCATGCTCTTACTGCTCCTCCTCTTTCTCCTCCTAATCTTCATCCTCACCATTGTAAGTCGTCGTCATCGTCGTTAACATCATCGTCTTCATCGTCATCATCATCATCATCGTCATCATCATCATCATCATCATCATCACCACCACCACCATCATCATCATCATCATCATCATCATCATCATCATCATCATCATCATCATCATCATCAACATCATCATCATAATCATCATCATCATCGTCATCATCATCACCATCATCATAGATTCATCATTATAATCACCATATACTTACCATACCCTGTGGTACCACCGATGCCAACTATCAGCCCATCCTGACCGTTCCTGGGCGGTAACGGCGTGATTCGCTCTTTGTAAGCGGGAGGCGGGCTGAAAGGAACTGGCCCCTGAACCATTGTCAGAACGTTTTCACGCCTGGAGTCGTACGGAGGAGGTTGTGCTGAAATAAAAAAAAAGTCAATAAATATAAGAAAAAAAATATCAAGACTTCCACATAGAAAACCCACGTGGCTGTTATGTCTGTAGAAATGTTCCATAATCTGTCACTATTTAATGATCTTAGTCAGTTTCAAGTTTCGAACATTTTTTTGACAAGTTGAGGGTCGTTTTTTGTTCCTAGCGGAATATCCACTAAATGTGCTCAAAGCGCTTTACAAGGGGTCCCTGGTGAACAGCAACATTCAACATGTAGGACGGGACGTAACGCCTGTTAGACGATATTACAATTTTTCGGACAAAGACAACGCTGTTAACAGCCAGGTACTCATTTTACACCTGAGTACGGTGACAGAATGTGAGTAAAGAGCCCTTTCCAAGGACTCAACTATGCGCCGAGCGCGAAGCTCGAACCCAGGACCTTCCGATCCGAAAGCGAGTGTCATACCACTAGACCATATAACTACTGCAGTTCTTATGATGACCTATTAGACCATACATCAACCAGTCCAGCTGGCTATACTACAAATGACCATAAACTAGTACCCCATCTTTCGTACAGGATTAAACAGTCTTTGAAATATAGAGTTTCAATAATATAGTTTGCCAGGACATCATAATATGAGAAACGTCCTCAATTAAAAAACCCTATATCTTTAGGGGGGGGGGGGGGGGGGGGGGTCTGCAAAAATTTTCTTTAACCTAAAGCTTATTTTAGGCCAGTCTTTAAATTTTAATTCCAATATCTTAAACTAAGATAAATCAGTTTTTAATTAATTCTTAAACTGGATTTTTTTTTTTAAATCGGAGAAAATGTGAGAGTGCTCGAGTCACCGTTATGGGGTATTGTTACATGTGTCAATGTATTGTTTTATTTACCACTGAATCATAATTGGTGACCCATCGTCTCAAAACGGTATTATGTCGGAACGAACCAGACGCTTAAAAGCCGAATTAAATGTTAAAACTGGTCAAAATATAAATTGTTGGCATTAGCACCCTAAAATATGGTATCCATTCTCCTCAATAAAACATACAAACTCAACACAAGTCTGATAATTCTGGCTATAAATTCAGTTTTCAACATCTTAACCAACCCGACATAATACCGTTTTGAGGCGAAGGGTCACATTTAAATGTCGCAGAATAGTCATAAGGATTTGATATTTATTTATCTATTCTTAATTTTATTTGCTATTACCCAAGTGTACCCTGAGTAATATGCAGCATATTCTGACAATTTTAAAAAACAATTTGTAATTGAATTGAAATCTAAAGTAAAAACTTTTCTAGCCAAATTATTTTTAAAAAGTATGTTTTTCCAAAGTATGGTGGAGGGGTATAAAGCAAGGCACGAAATCGGCTGCATAATAATCCACTGGGCGAGGAAATCTATATGAATCGAACGTGATAAACACATTAGCAAAGGCACAATGAAATCTTTTCACTTGGTTCTAATAAAAGGATCTGGCCAAAAACACCGATAGTCTATTCAAAATCACGGTTTGCTGTCATTCACCTCGAGATTTAGATTTACGTCATCATTTTTATCCCCTTCCCCCCCCCCCCCCCCCCCCCCCGTTTCTGTTTTTCTTACGCGAGGGTCATTCAATCACAACCTTCTGTTACAACTGGATAATCATTGTCTGAGTTCAATGCAATGCAGAGCTTTACATTTCAAAGTGCCTGTTTTGAAAGGGAAACTGTTGATCATGAGCTTATTAAGAGCCTAATAAGTCAGGAAATGAAACATGAACACTTTATTACTCGCAACCGCGTGCTTATTTATTTATTCATATCTGCTATTTATTTATCTAATTTTGTAAGCGTCATTTCCGAATTATCTCGGTATTGAATAAATCATTTCCAAAGCAATATCACTTTTGACAGTCAAAAAAAAGAAGAAAACACACCAAAAAAAAAAAAAAAAAAAAACCAACCAAAAAACAAAACAAAACAAATTAAGCTGACAGAAGCTTCTGGCCGTTAAAATATTGAATAAGAACAAGAATGAATATTGTGAAATGTTTCGGGTTCAAACCCTTTGTCAGCTAGCAACCCCCCACCCCTCCCCGACTCCAGGATATAAATGGTAATACGATATAAGATCTGGGGTGACGGAAGACACGTCATTCAAATATGAATCGATTGAAATGACCACTCTCTCGTGTTGCCACCAAAGCGACATTGAGCATGATCAGTGAGCGGATGGGTGACAGCGATCCAGGACGATTCTGGCCCCGACGTTATTCTGTCCTTATGTAATGCACTTAACGCACATTATTCTACTCGACTCAGGTGTGAATATGTACCAGTAGGTAGTGTCGGATATTGTAAGAGTGTTAGTATCAAATAGTTGATAGTTGATAGGTGACTGGTCCTGTAAGAAATGGAAAAAATATGGTTCCATTTGGCCTGCTGTGGAATGAAACAAGTCAAGGTGGAGCACATGGAACATGGTAAAACCGTGGAGGTGCATTTATAACTGTTCGTGTCTTTTATAATGTAAAAAAAACTTACTTCCAGAAAAAATACGAGAAAAAACAAAACAAAAAAAAAAACAAAAAAAAAACAAACAACAAAAATCAACTAAAAACAAAAGCAACCTTTCAAACAAAAAAAAAAAAAACAAACAAAAAAACAAAACAAAACAAACAAAAAACAAAACAAAACAAAAAACAAAAAAACAACAAAATAAAACAAACAAACAAACCGCCCTATCTATCTATCTATCTATCTATCTATCTATCTATCTATCTATCTATCTATCTATCTATCTATCTATCTATCTATCTATCTATCTATCTATCTAAATCTATCTATCTATCAATCTATCTATCTATCTATCTATCTATCTATCTATCTAAATCTATCTATCTATCTATCTACTATCTATCTATCTATCTATCTATCTATCTATCTATCTATCTATCTCCTCTCTTTTTCTTCTCACCTATCTCTTCTTCTTCTTCTTCTCTTCTCTCTCTTCTCTTTCTTTCTCTCGCTCTCTCTCTTTTCTTCTTCTCTCTCTCTCTCTCTCTCTCTCTCTCCTCCCCTCTCTCTCTCCTTTAACTCTATTCATTCTTCATTCCCTTCCCCTAACTCTCTCTCTCGCTTAAAAAAAAATATTTATTCAATTGTTTAAATGTAAACACTTTAAAAGCTTTTTCATATAAAATAAAATATCATGGTATTAAAAAAAATTGAAAACCTAAACGCCTCTTTGTTCTCGAAATTTTTAAAGCTATCAAGTTAAGTTATGCATTAATTATACCCGTCTGATTCGTGACCGGCACACGGATTATTGTGCGGTATAACTTAATTTCCCAATCGCCTGGTGGTTAATTTGCATAATTTTGTTATTGATCCTCAATCTTGCCCGTAGCTTAGAATTTTATTGCGGTCATACACTGAAGATCTAGATCTAAAGAAAGTGTCTTATTTTATATATTCCATACCAGCCCCCCCCCCCCCCCCCCCCCCTCGTTATAGTATCGTTGCGTCTTTCGATCCTTTCAATTTCGTCGCGTTTTTCTGGTGTCGGCAACAAATAAATGGCATTGAGCAGTGATAAGTTAACATATGCAATCAATGAATGTCACACTGTTAAAAAGGCAGTTAGAAAACCCCCCCCCCCCAAAAAAAAACAAAACAAAAAACAACAAACAAACAACAACAAAACAAAAACAAAAAAAAACAACAAAAAACAAAACAAAAACCAAAACGAACAAACAAAAATAAAAACAAAACAAACACCTCCCCCACCCCTGAATTAAAAAAACAAACAAACCCAAAAACCGACAGGTACGGTAGAATTCTGTTATATCGATTAGTTTTACATAGATGTGGTGGTCTAGTGATATAACACTCGCCTTCGGACCGAAAGGACCCGGGTTCGAGTCCACCTCTCTGTGCGGTGCATAGTTGAGTCTTTGGAAAAGGCTCTCTTCTTACATTTTCTCATCGTACTCAGGTGTAAAATGAGTAGGTACCTGGGCGTTAACAACTTTGTCTTAGTTAGAAAAAAAATCATAATAACACCGCCTAGCAAGCTCTTGCTTTTGGCTAGGGACACCTTTTAGTTAAAGCGTTTTGAACACGTTTAGTGGATATTGTGCCTTTTAAATGCACAAGATTTTTTTTTTGTGTGTGTGTGTGTATGTGTGTGTGTGTGTTTGTGGTTTTTTTTTTCAGATGAGGTACTGGAATGTACCATGTTTGTGTTGATCATATCCATATTTAACCCTTTAATAATAATTAAAAAGATAATATATGTGACGAATTGCCTCTAAACGATATCCTCTCTGGGTGAACCATATCCTTAAAAATTGTAAAACTCAAAGTCGCCACTGATAAGAATGATATTTAATTCTTCAACTTGAAAAGAATCTAAAATTTTCTGACTCTTTCACCGTACTCAGGTGTAAAATGAGTATAACTAGCCGTTAACAGCATTGTCTTTCTTGGAAAAAAAAAATCATAATATCGCCTAAAGGCCTCACGTCTCGTCCTACATGATAGCTCACTCAACCCTAACACCGACTATATTCGTAGTTTACCCTGGTTACTTTTACCCCATGCCTATTTATTACATTTTTATGAGACAAATTATAGGCGTAGTATTAAAGCTAATGTTTTTAATTTACATGTTAATGGTAGTTGAATAAAACTTTCTATGCACATGCTCAATTTAAATACATTTTTTTCCAATTTTGAAAAGCATTAAAAGTGTCTAGGATTGAGTGAGTTAAGCGTTGCTGTTGGCTAGGAACCGCTTGTAAAGCGCGTTGAGCACTTTTAGTGGATTTTGCGCTATTTATGTCCTCAAAATAAATTCTGATGATTTAGACCTTGAATCTAAATTTCCTCGGCTAGATCACTCCGACACAATAATATCAGATTGAAGAGTTTGGTCACATATGACGAATTATTTTTCCTAATTGGTGTTGTTCATTATAACCGTGCTCTACTGTATCTTATATTTTGAATGCGCATTTCTCTCTTTTATTCAAAACTTTCAATGATTCGCTCAATTAAGCGTCACTCGGATTAATTCAATTAAATTTGACTTGTATACGAAAGCCTTTTTCGTAGATCTAGTTGAAAGAAATATATAGATTGATTTAATCAATAACGCTACAGTTAAATTACACAATTCAGATTATTCTTTTTCCTAATCTTTATTTTAACTCTTTGCACCTGATATTTAAAAAAAAAAGAAAAGAAAATCATGGATAGTGAAAATAAGTAGATAAATAAATAGATTGATATAGAGCAGAGATATATTATATAGATTGATTTAATCAATAACGCTACAGTTAAATTGCACAATTCAGAATATCTATATTCTTTTTTTTTTATTCTCCATTTTAACACCTGCACTTGATTTTTCATTCAAGAAGTATTCATATTATGGCTGTCATCCGTGGATACATGCATAACTAAAATGATAAGTAAATGAATAAATAAACCCAAATCAAATAACTGGGTGGGGTTCTTGACCTCCCATAGTGGACAGGGAGGCACTTACTGTTGTCTTCCATCCCCTTATATCTGTTTTCCAATCTGCTTTCTGTCTTTGTCTCGGAATGAGATTACTTGGTTTTGTCCTGACCCTGGCTGGAGTCCTTGACTGGGAGGGAAACAGTCAAATGTAAAATTATTGTTTTGGGAGATGATCGGGGTTTTTTTCATCGTAAATCATCTCTCTGTTATGCATTGTAGTATTTGATTTTTGAATGTATAATTTACGCATTTGAATGTATTCCTCTTAGTGGGATTCTGTGCTTGTGTCTGGATGAGACTTTTAGGTGATCTCAAACCAAGCACAATGATAGTATCTCTTGGAATCTACATCTGTTCCCTATTTTCGCATTCCCTTTGTCTTTCTTTTCTCGTGTGCTTTTAATTGTAAATCTAATTTATTTTTTTTACAATCCCATTTTCTTCCTTTTACTGGCGCTGAAATGACCTAAATGTGTCGTAAACGCCGTAAAACCATTAATAACAAACAAACAGACAAACAAATAAAATAACACGATATTGTGTGGCAGGAAACTGCAAAAGCCATTCCATTGCCCCTGAAAAATGTAAAACGTTGATCCCGAATCCAAACCAATTTAATTGTTATTAATTAAAAGGGTCATCATTAGATAAGATTGGGTTTAATTACAATGTAATTGTAACACTTGTCATGTCGCTAACAGGTGTCATGTCTCGTCCTGCATGTTGTTTTTTTCTGTTGCCTAAGGACCTCTTGTAAAGCGCTTTGTATTTCCATTATAACAATGAGCCCATAGCATTTTGGGTTATCAGACCTGCAATCTACACGTCGGGTAAATCTATAATATCATAAAATTGGACACCTTACGACATTCAAAACGCGGTGTTTGAATAGCAATCAATATTTTCAAGATGCGTCCAGTCAATAGAGGGGTTTGCTTAGGACCAATAATATCCAATTTTAGTGTTTATTTTTAAAAAACCCCAATATTATCTACAAACACATACCTTTTTACGGATCTTTTGGTTTACGATACAAAGTTGAAAAATCTCATTCTCATCAATGACACCAAGATCTCACCAATATTGACTCAAATTTTATAAGTCGATCTTAAAACTCAATCTTACGTTAGTAGCGCCCCCCCTCCCCCTCCCTCCCCCCCTCCCCTTCGCATAATAATGTCTTCAGAAGATTGGTTACATATTAGTCCAAAAGAGAGACTTACCGACTCGAAGGCTAACAAGATGCCTATGATGACGCTCTTCCAATCGCCGCCTCTCAATGAGTTCCCTGTTCTGCTGTTTGTCATGGTGGCGCTTCATACAATACATCAAGGTCACCGACAGCAGAAGGAGCCCAAGGACGCTGCCTATTGCCACGGCAACGAACACCGTCGCATCCACCATTTTGGGGGTCTGTCATGGATGGGTTAAAAGTCCTCAGGATCGAATATTTTATATGGCGTATCTATACTGCTAAACTTATTTGAAGATCAAAGAGTAAGGTACTGAATGCATACAGGAATAAAGTACGCAACTATTTTGCAGATTTGTGAAGAACATCAGCAAGCATCACGTGACACATTACATCATTTCACATGAGCTCAGCTTAGAGCAATCCTCGGTATTTAAGGATATTGATATTCGTGTCACTTGAAGATTCGATGTGGTTCTGTTGTTCATCTAAGCGTTGTTCCCAGGTGAATTATTAATTTCAATTCACATTCACACTACCCTAGAAGTCAATCAAAGCTAAAATTCCACTTGTTTTATTTTGCTTTTGGTCTCTCTTGGTTACAAAACTGTCCTGATGTTCCTATTTGCATCAAACCTAGTAGATGAGCATTCCTGACTTTACTGAATTACACAATCCGGTTTCTTTGTAACAAGGCCGATGTTTACTCTGGGAAATAGATAAGAGTAAAGAAAGTAAAGTATATATTTTTCTTAATTAATCGATAAGAGACACCCGTTCTGTTTTATCTAAATTTTTGGGTGCATTTTCTGTCAGATTACAAATGAACTCATCTCACCAATCCAAATCATTGCTAAGGAAACCAAAGAGCTTGAAAAAAATATTTTAGCGGTAAACTCAAAACCAGATCGGTGGCACACTGATCCAAAGATCTATATAATAATACGTTTCAACAGTCGTAGCGTCACTTCCCTCATAGTGCCGCATGGTAACTTAGTAACTGGCTCTAAACTAACGGAAAAATGACCGACGCCCTTATGAAATATTTCTCCGACGAGAATAAAAGCGTATCCAGAGGAGAAAAAAAAAACCCATTAAAAATCTGATCATGTTTTGACTTTTACATATTCTGATCACAAGACATATAAAAAGTTCTAGCCAGCATGAAGAATAAAAGTACCGATTTTCTTTGTTTAGAACCATGATGGCCGCCGTTGCTGGGCGACGTAACATCAGACTATTGAATCCAATTAAAGTACTACTGAACTCCTCCATAGCAAATATATCACAATATTCATTTTGTGCGCACAAATAAATAGATATATAAAGGAACGATGAAAAACTCAACTCCTCTCCTAATTAATAATAAGAAAAAAAATTATAAAACTAGACCTAATCTTTTTTTGACACTATCATTTCAATCTTTCCTTATCGATCAGGCCGAGTTTTTGAATAAACCACCATTAATCCATGTGTCATTACAACACGGTAAATCAATGAGATAGGTACGTCCACACAATAAACTTACTAACTTACTAACGGCATTGGCTGTCTTAATGGGGTGACACCTGAGGACAAGCCAATTCCTTGGTCTGAAGTTTTGAGTGGCGGCCCGTGCTGGTAAAGCCAGTTGAATATATCGAACATTAGCAAAACCCAACCATGCGTGAAAAGTAAAAAAAAAAAATATTAATTAACTCAAAACCGTTCCACATTCGTTCTCCGACTTGTCCGTGGAAAGGCTATGTTCGGCTATGTGGTCTAGTGGCATGACACTCACTTTCGGATCGGAAGGTCCTGGGTTCGAACCTCGCGCTCGGCGCATAGTTGAGTCCTTGGAAAAGGCTCTTTACTCACATTCTCTCACCGTACTCAGGTGTAAAATGAGTAGCTGGCCGTTAACAGCGGTGTCTTTGTCCGAAAAATTGTAATATCGCCTAACCGGCGTTATGTCCCGTCTTACATGTTAAATGTTGCTGTTGACCAGGGACCCCTAGTAAACCGCTGAGAGCACATTTAGTCGGTATTGCGATATATAAAGCTCAATTTTAAAGCTCAATTTTTAAATGGCTAGTAAACCAATGATATACAAGACAAGATAAACATGGGACAGTATTATTATTATTTTATTTTTTTTTTCTATTGAAACATGGTTGGTTTTTTTTT
>NC_088365.1:2235731-2263231 GCF_034508935.2 Berghia stephanieae
ATTAATTAGAGTAATAAGCCATGGAGCATAAAACGGACAATAGCTATTGTTTGCTACTCTTGGACAGGACATAAGTCTATTGCAAAGTACTTTCCGCCAGGTTTAACTAAACAAGCTTCCCAATCACTTTTAGGTGCACTGGGGTGTCGCACAAAAAAAATAAATAATAATAAAATCTCGATTGAACCTGGGATCGATCTCAGTTCCTGTCAACCCGATGTGCACTTATTTATAGGTCTGATAAGTCGATTCATTTTGGGCTCATTGTTGTAATGGAAATCTCAAAAAATGGGTTCGGATGTCAGACCTGCATATATGTACACGTCTTTTCAGCCCCAACTGAGCTTCTGGGACCCCCATCAAATTTACTCGCACAAAATAACGAATTCATTGGGTGGGTCACTAAATCAATTTCGTGGACTTGATGATGTTGCTATCCACATTTTTTTACCCTTTCACAATGAGACTGGGTTGCTTTCAAATTAATATTGCTTCCCTTTTTAATCAGTTGAATGAAACGATACATCTTTTTTAATATTTTTTTTTCCACAGAGGGGGCGGGGGGGGGGGGGGGGCATGAGAAGCGATGTGACCTAGGTTACAACGAAGCCAGTATGAACAACTTTTAAAATATTAACGAAAGAGTGAAAATGGAGAGGCTTCGTATGGGAACAAAACAGACAATGGACGTTTCGGGTACAAACCCTTCGTCAGCACAACAGTACACAAAATAAACGTGGAATACAAATAACATTTTATTTGTTTTCCACGTTTATTTGTGATTTTTGTGAATTTCCATCCGGAAGTATAACGGACCAACACACAAAACTGTATGTATCCATGAACGTTTATAGTCGGGTTAAAACAGTTCAGTGAGCATTACTCATAAACGCGGATGGAAAAAAACAATAACAAAGACCTGAGTGACGTCATCTTCGAACTATCCCTAGATACTTAAGTCATTGTAGGCCAATGCTGTAACCTTTAAAATGCACAACTTCATGATAAGAGCAGAATTTTGATCACTTTCGTTCTTTTCGTATTTTCTTATTTTTAAAAAATGAATATATATACTTCATTTGATTGAGTCAGTTGATATGATGGTTATTATAACGATAATGACGATGATGATTGATGATGATGCTGATGTTTGAGGAGGAGGCGGTGAAGGAGGTGGAGGTAAAGGAGGGGGAGGAGGAGGAGGAGAAGAAGAAGAAGAAGAAGAAGAAGAAGAAGAAGAAGAAGAAGAAGAAGAAGAAGAAGAAGAAGAAGAGCAACAACAACAACAAGGAGGAGGAGGAGGAGGAGTAAGAGATGGAGGAGGAGGAGGAGGAGGAGGAGGAGGAGGAGGAGGAGGAGGAGGAAGAGGTGGAACAGAATAAAAAAAAGATAAACCAATAAAAGCAGGCATAATCTCTCTCTATACATACTTTAATTAAAATTCAGATAGAATACTATACACACAAAGAAATGCATTGACGTGGCTTCGAATATATCATTGGATTTGCCTGCTATAAATTAATCGAAAGCTATAAATACCTTCTTATTAAAGTTTAGAAAATATACTTAAAGCAGAACAACAACAAGAGCCATTAATTCATTTAAGAATCGAGAGATTGTCATGCACGGCACGGTGGTCTCAAGAATGAATAAAGTTGACGTCAATCCAAAAATCTTTTTATTTAAAATGTAAATAGAGCCGGAGTTTATATCCAGTTTCTATAGCGTGAGACGGACAATAGCAATTGTTTGATACCCTTTGGATGGGACGCTGGTCTATCGCAAAGTACTTTCCGCCAGACCCAGCTACCAAATCACTGCTGGGCGAACAGGAAGGGATTAGAACAAAAATAATATTAACTTCACCCGTGATCGATCTCGGCCCCTCTGCGCGTGAATCGAATGCTCTACAATCTGATAAACAATTGTAATAGCTATTAGATATAGACGGATACATATCCAATATGTAAAACCCTGTCAACGTAGAAATGTGTTTGTTTGTTGTTAAGGGTTTTACGGCCCTTGCAACACATTTAGGTGATATCAGCGCCAATAAAAAGGAAGAAAATTGGATAGTAAAACATTCTAGATTTACAACTAAAAGAACTTGAGGAAAAAGTCAGACATTGGGAAAAGGTACAAATAGGGAACAGATGTAGAATCCAGGAGCTCACTATCAGTGTTATTTAGTTTGAGATCACCTAAAAGTCTCACCCATACACCAGCACAAGATCCCACTAAGAAGAATACACTCAAATGTTTACAAATCATATGTTAAAAATAAAATAAAAACAATAGTACTTAACAGAGATGATTTACAAGAAAAAAAATCATCTCCCAAAACTATAACTTTACATTCGACTGTTTCCCTCCCAGCCAAGAACTCCGGCCAGGGTCAGGACAAAACTTAGTAATCTCATTCCAAGACAAAGACAGAAAGCAATTGGAAAACAGATACAGGAGGATAGAAAACACAGCAATTACTTCCTTGCCCACTATGTTAGGTCAGGAACCACACCCAGGAATTTCTAATTTCAAAATGTAATTTATTCCAAATGGAGGGGCCAGATGATAAAAAAAACTCTTTTGCCTGCATTTAAATTGTTCTGGGGAGTGAATAACGAGAACACGTCTGAAGATGAGCGTAAGTTCCGAACAGGGGATTTCAATTCAATAAGTTCATTAAGGTATTTTGAAGGAGATCCATCATGGAGCCTCTTAAAAACCAGTATTGTTATTTTGTAGTCAATCCGACAAATTAATGGGCAGCAAGTGAAGCTCTAAAAGAAGAGGTGTCACTTCTAGCTGCAATGTTCTGGATGACTTGCAATATTATTGATTTTTCATTTGGTATATAAAACTGAATTGCAGTAGTCAATTTTCGAAATAATAAATAATATGAAGATATCAGTTTTTGGCATGTGTCTTTTGATATGAATGTCAGAATGTTACTAATTTTCTTTAATTAAAATATTAGCTTCTTTTTCAGAAAGAGAACCCGGCATCCCATTGTAAGATCTCTGTCAAACAACACTCCGATTTTTTTGTTACCTGATTAACGAAATTTATAGAGCATCCATTTACATGTATACAAGATTTCAACTTCTAGCTGACAAGCTAAAGTTGGGGTGTGAAAAGATTGTTTTGTTATTGTTTTTAAGGTTTTTACTACGCTTGCAACACATTTAGGTTATATCAGCGCCAGTAAAAAGGAAGAAAATGGGGTAGTAAAAAGTTCTAGAATTACAATTAAAGCACCCAAGAAAAAGTAAGACATAGGGGAACTGGGAACAAATAGGGATCAGATGTAGAATCCAAGAGCATGCCACCAATGTACTTAGTTTGAGATCACCTATAAGTCTCATTCGGACACAAGTACAACATCCAACAAAGAGGAATACACTCAAATACTTACATTACACATTCAAAATAACAAATATAATAATACATAAAAGAGAGATGATTTACAAGGAAAAAATATCATCTCCCAAAACAATAACTATGCATTTGACTGTTTCCCTCCCAGCTAGGACTCCAGCCAGGGCCAGGACAAAACCAAGTAATCTCATTCCAAGACAAAGACAGAAAGCATGTTGGAAAACAGATATAAGGGGACAGAAGACACAGTATGTACCCCCCTGCCCCCTATGGAAGGTCAGGAACCCCACCCTGGTGAAAAGATTAAACAAATGAGTTTCTTTTAAATCGCGAGTATCAATTCAAAATTCTAATCATAAAATGCACTGACGAAGTCAACTACACGATCTCAAGTCTATGGTAAGTGAATAAAGTCACAAAGCTGTATTACATTGGGGTGAGGTATGGAGTGGGAATTAAATGTATATCTACTAATATGAAAATTAATTGTAAAGCTACAAATATGGAAATTAAATGAACAGCTCAAAATATGGAAATTAAATGTACAGCTACCTACAAAAATGGAAATTAAAAATATAGTTACAAATATGGAAATTAAATGTACAGCTGCAAATATGGAAATTAAAAGTATATTTACAAATATGGAAATTAAATGCACAGCTACAAATATGGAAATTAAATGTTCAGCTCCAAATATGGAAATCAAATGTACAGCTACAAATATGGAAATTAAAAGTATATTTACAAATATGGAAATTAAATGCACAGCTACAAATATGGAAATTAAATGTTCAGCTACAAATATGGAAATTAAATGTACAGCTACAAATATGGAAATTAAAAGTATAGTTACAAATATGGAAATTAAATGCACAGCTACACATATGGAAATTAAATGTATGGCGACAAATATGGAAAATAAATGTACAGCTACAAATATGGAGATTAAATGTACAACTACAAATATGGAAATTAAAAGTATATCGACAAATATGGAAATTATAGTATGTAACGAATTTGATACTTAAGAATAATTTTTGTTCCTTATGTTGGATAATGAAGATAATTCCTTGCATTCAAACCAGCTCAAAGTTTCTATTCTTATCCTTTTAAATCTATTATCCCTTTTAGAGGTCCACTACTACTACTACTACTACTACTACTACTACTACTACTACTACTACTACTACTACTACTACTACTACTACTACTACTACTACTACTACTACTACTACTACTACTACTACTACTACTACTACTACTCACTTACTACTACTACTACCTACTACTACTACTACTACACTACTACTACTACTACTAATTACTACTACTACTACTACTACTACTATACTACATACTACTACTACTACAACTACTCAACACCACACATAATACAATACCACACACCACACACTACTACTACTACTACTACTACTACTACTACTACTACTACTACTACTACTACTACTACTACTACTACTACTTCTACTACAATATCATGAACTAACCACCACCACCACCACCAACACCACCGTCACCACTACTACTACTACCAATACTACTACTACTACTACTATTACTACTACTACTACTACTACTACTACTACTACTACTACTACTACTACTACTACTACTACTACTACTACATAACAATAACTAACCACAACAACAACAACAACAACAACAACAACAATTACTACTACTACTACTACTACTACTACTACTACTACTACTACTACTACTACTACTACTACTACTACTACTACTACTACAACTACTACTACCACTAACACTTATAAAACAGCAACAACAAATACTACTACTACTACTACTACTACTACTACTACTACTACTACTACTACTTCTACTACAATAACCACAGCTAACCACAACAACAACAACAACAACAACAACTACTACTACTACTACTACTACTACTACTACTACTACTACTACTACTACTACTACTACTACTACTACTACTACTACTACTACTACTACTACAACAATTCACCAACACCTCTTCTTTACAAAACAATACAATCGTAGGACACAGACAAAAAAAAAACACACACACTAACACACACACACACACACACACGAGTCAATGCATCACTATAAATACTGCATGGCGATCGGGTACAAATCACCTATCACAGTCTTCAATGCATTCATATCGATCTCTACCCTCTACACACGTCACCCTTAATGGCTGTTTACATAAGTCAACCGTGAACGGGCGTTACGGTCAGATGATTGACTTTCATGAAGGGGCAGGAAAGAATTATCATGACTTGTGACCTGCCCACTCATAAAGGTTTTGATGCTATGCGCTTAGTTAAAATAGTCACATCATCCGCGAAGGGGCATGGAAGGAATTATCATGACTTGTGACCTGCCCACTCATAAAGGTTTTGATGCTATGCGCTTAGTTAAAATATTCACATCATCCGCTGTTTTGCTTGTTTTTTTAAAAAGGGTTTTACGACGCTTGCAACACATTTAGGTCATATCAGCGCCAGTAAAAAGGAAGAAAATGGGGTAGTGAAAAGTTCTAGAATTACAATTAAAGCACCCAAGAAAAGGGGAGACAAAAGGGGAATTGGTTCAAATATGAAACAGATGTAGATTCCAAGAGTACACTATCAGTGTACTTAGTTTGAGATCACCTAAAAGTCTCATCCAGACACAAGCACAGGTACCCACAAAAAGGAATACTCTCAAATGTTTACAAATCATAAATAATATGTATACAAAAAATAGTACAGTGCATAACAGAGAGATGATTTACAAGGACAAAAATATCATCTCCCAGAACTAACTATACATTTGACTGTTTTCCTCCCAGCCAGGGCCAGGACAAAACCAAGTAATCTCATTCCAAGACAAAGACAGAACGCAAGTTGGAAAACAGATACAGGAGTATAGAGAAGACAGAGCAAGTACCTCCCTGCCCACTACAATAGGTCAGGAACCCCACCCAGACAACATCCGCCAGCCGGTTATAACGTGCCAACACACAAAATGATGTGTAACCTTGAACGTTTATAGTCTGATTGATACAATTTAGTGAGAACTACTCATAAAAAATGGCAGGCTAAAAGCAATTACAAAGAGCTGAGTGACGTCAATTTCGTTCCTTTTATAATAGGTTTAAAATATATCGAGGTGATTTATTCCTAAAGATGTGACCCATTGTCTTAAAACAGTATTATGTGACTATGTCGTCCTGTGATATGACACTCGCCTTCGGATCGGAAGGTCCTAGGTTCGAGTGCCGCTCTGAGAGGCGCATAGTTGAGTCTTTGGAATAGTCTCTTTACTCACGTCCTCTCATTGTACCCAGGTGTAACATGAGTACCTGGCCGTTAACAGCGTTGTCTCTGTCCGAAAAAAATGTAATATCGCCTAACAGGCGTCATGTCTCGTCTTACATGTTAAGTGTTGCTGTTGGCCAGGGACCCACTGAAAAGCGCTTTGAGCACGTTTAGTGGATATTGCCCTATATAAAAGATCAATTAAAAAAAAATTACCTGGCCGTTAACAGCGTTGTCTCTGAAGTGAAAATATCACCTGACAGATTATCAAAAAATGAAAAAAACAAAAAAAAAAAAACAAACCCAACAAACCAAACCAAAACAAAACAAAATATAACCAAAAAAAAAATAAAAATCAATATATACTAAAACAAAACCACCCCCCCCCCCCCAACCCCCCCCCCCCCCCCAAAAAAAAAAAAAAACCCCCAAAAAAACAAACAACAACAACAAAATTAAAAGAAATAAAAACAAACAAAGAAACAAATTAAAACAGAAACAAACAAACAAACAAAAAACAAAAAACAACCCAAAAAACCCAAAACAACCCGCAACAAACAAACAAAAATCAAAACAAAAGGATAAAAAATCGCTAAAAACAAGCAAACGTATCCGTTTTCAATCTATTAACGACCATTTAAACACAACAACATTCAGGAAGTAAACACAAAGTGAAAACTATAATTTCATTAATATGATGGGAAATTAATGGAGCATGCATGTTACGTTAGATCTAGAACGGGAAAATGGAATAACAAAAACGTTATCTGTGCAAAAAATTAATTGCAAACTTTTAATAGAAGGCGATCATTTCAAGAGATACTACATTATTTCATATTGTCATGCAAACAACTTATTTTGGAATTGTTTTTTTTTTTTTTTGTTTTTGATTTTTTTCGGTTTTCAGGGTTATAGGATACAATACCAAAAAGAACAGCAACAACAATAACTCCTACTACTACAACTGTTGCGATTAACCGAAAGTTGCGATTAACCAAGTTGTGATTATCCGGAGGGGACTGTACAATAACAACAACAACAACAACAACAACAACAACATCGTCATCATCATCATCATCATCATCATCATCATCATCATCATCATCATCAACAACAACAACAACTTCAGCAACGAAGAAGAAGAAGAAGAAGAAGAAGAAGAAGAAGAAGAAGAAGAAGAAGAAGAAGAAGAAGAAGAAGAAAAAGAAGAAAAGAAGAAGAAGAAGAAGAAGAGAAGAAGAAGAAAAGAAGAAGAAGAAGAAGAAGAAGAAGAAGAAGAAGGAGAGGAGGAAGCAGGAAGGAGAGGAGGAGAGAAGAAAAGATGATGATGATGAAGAAGAAAAAAGAAGAAGAAGAAGAAGAAAGAAGAAGAAGAAGAAAGAAAAAAAAGAAGAAAAGAAGAAAGAAGAAAAGAAAAAAAAGAAGAAGAAAAGAAGAAAAGAAGAAGAAGAAAAAGAAGAAGAAGAAGAAGAAAAGAAGAATAAAGAAGAAGATGAGAAGAAGAAAAGAAGAAGAAAAAAGAAGAAGAAGAAGAAGAAGAAGAAAGAAGAAAAGAAAAGAAAAAAGAAGAAGAAAAGAAGAAAAGAAGAAGAAAGAGAAGGAGGAGGAGGAGAGAGAAGAAGAAGAAGAAGAAGAAAGAAAAGAAAAGAAAAAGAAAATAATAAAAAAAGAAGTAGAATGGTAGTAGTATTTATAGTAAGTAGATATAGTAGTATATAGTAAAGAAAAGAAAAGAAGAAGAAAAAAGAAGAAAATAGTATAAAAGAGAAAAGTAAGTGTATGAGTATATATAGTATAGAGTAGATATAGTAGTATAAAAAAAGAAGAAGAAGAAGAAGAAGAAGAAGAAGAAGAAGAAGAATCAACACCAGGCAGTACCTTCAATATAGTTCAGAATTAACACAGCTTATCCGATATCGAACTCCACGTCCAATGCAAACAAAACCCAATACAACAAATTGAACTTTGAATAATATATCTACCTATCTCCTATAATATAACATGCGAGTATGGCACCGAACAGCGAAGTGCCTAATATAACACTAATAATGCTGTGCGGTGCTAGGTGGTTTATAGTGTGTGGAGCTGTGTGTCCTCTGGTAACTTCCCACAATTTTAATCCACCCGGCCAGTCAAGATTTCTCGCTCTATCGTTTGTGAGGCATGGAAGAAAGAGATTAACTCTCTCCTTACCGATCCTTTTCAGTATTTCCCCAAACATGGCAGGGTTATCCACTCAAACAATCTCTCTACAAAGCAACTTTATGTTCTTATTAATTAAACAGAGATCACGGTGATGTGCAATATAAATCTGAATAAGAAAATATGTAGCTATATTGTTTCGTAACAATTGTGACGATTTTGCTGTAGGTGGTAAGGAGAGGGTTAAAGTACGTTATTAGGTGTACCTTTACGTTCTTGTAGCTGCAGTCAAAACTAGGGAGGGACATTTATTGACAATAATTCACAACCGTTTATCCCATTAGTTTGGCACAGAAAGTGTTCATTTTTTAAATTATAAAATCTAACTTAGCCTAAGTAGTTACATTATTGTGCGGCTATGTGGTCTAGTGGTATGACACTCGCTTTTGGATCGGAAGGTCCTGGGTTCGAGCCTCGCGCTCGGCGCATAGTTGAGTCCTTGGAAAAGGCTCTTTACTCACATTCTCTCACCGTACTCAGGTGTAAAATGAGTACCTGGCCGTTAACAGCGTTGTCCTTGCCCAAAAATTGTAATATCGCCTAACAAGGCGTCATGTCCCGTCCTACATGTTAAATGTTGCTGTTGATCAGGGACCCCTTGTAAAGCGCTTTGAGCACATTAAGTGGATATTGCGCTATATAAAAAAAGCTCTTTTTTATTGGAATTTATGGCTTATTTATCAAAATAAAATAACATTTGCTGAAGTCAAACTTGAGCTTTTATGCAGCGTAATATCCGCTTAAGTTCCTCAAAGCGCTTTACAGAGGGATCCCAAGTCAACAGCAACACTAATATATTGGACGAGACATCATAATGACACTGGCCTGTAAAAATATTATTCAATTCCTGCGCTTGTTTTATTTACATTTGTCCTAAAAAACTTTTCATTTCACACATGAATGTAGATGTGACTTGAGGTTTTAACTCACTCAATCCTAGGGATTTTTGCTACTTTTCACAATTGGAAAAAAATGTATTAAAAATGAACATGTACATAGATGGTTTTATTCAACTACCATTTAAATGACATTAGATTTGATATATTACGCCTATAATTTGTCTCATAAAAAATGTAATAAATAGGCATGGGGGAAAAGTGACCCGAGTAAACTACGGATATAGTCGGTTTTAGGGTTGAGTGAGTTAAACGTGAGCATTTATGTAGCGCATTGTCTACTTAACTGGCGCCTGGATTGCTTCAGTCTTCCATTGGAATAGCCTCGGGTATGAATAAAGGGGATTTAATTGTTTTTAAAGGGTGTTTTGCAAGTGCAAGATAAACGAGGAAAAGGCAGGGTTCTGTACCATTTCAGATGGAATTTTATGCAAATAGGCTTCAACAGTCGTGACGTCACATCCCTCGTAATGACGCATAGTAACTTAGTAAATGGTTCTAAGGTATCGGAACAATGGCGGAATTCCTTATGAAATACTTCTCCGACGAGCATAAAAATGTATCCAGAGGAGAAAAACAATATAAATCTGATCATGTTTTGACTTTTATACATTCTGATCACATGACACGTGAAAAAGTTCTAGACAGCATGAAGAATAAAAAAGGACCGATTTTCTTTGTTTAGAACCAAGCTGCTCGTTGCTGGGCGGACGTGACATCAGACTATTGAATCCTATTGTTAAGTGTGTGTTTTGCACGGTAAAAACAAATATTACGTATGATTTAGTCCAGATACCATTGTGTGTGTGTAAACGATGATGTTTAATACTATGTTGATTTTACTCTATTGCACGATATTCCACTGTGGGTAAATTATAATAATAATAATAATCTTTATTGTCCAAATTAAAGGCAATTCATGTGAGGTAAACAATGCTCAGTTTGGTTCATGGTATGAACATCAACACATTTACAAATACAGACACAGCCATACACGAACATACACGCTTGCACATTGTTTCTACACGTGTATACAAAAGAAATGAGCGTACATACAAACACATATACATACATACATACATACATACATACATACATGCAGACATACATACAAACCAGCATATCATCGTATATGCATGCCTACATTCATACATACATACATACATACATACATACATACATACATACATACATATATACATACACACAGACACACACACAGACAGATAGAACGATACGATATATTTGCTGGGACAGCAGATAACCATATTATAAATATAGTGTCTTATATTAAGAAGAAGATGGCAATGATTGTGATGATGATGATGATGATGATGATGATGATGATGATGATGATGATGATGATGATGATGATGATGACTACGATAATGATGATGATGATGATGATGATGATGATGATGATGATGATGATGATAACGACGGCGGCAATGTCGATGATGATGATTCACGACACTGCTTCTCGTTATTTCATTGGTTGTCTCATTTTTCCACAGAAGATTTGTTAATTAATTTTATGGCGGTTGAATGAAGGTTGTCTTATGTCGATTTGTCCGACATTTTGCTTCTAGATACCGTCTTCCGGAGCGCAGAAGTTGGAATTTTTCGTTCAGCGGATGCCTCTTTTCGTTGATAATGTTAAAAGATTTCTTCTCAACTGCATTAATATAAGTTGTGTCAAGGCTTCTAAGGTCTGTGTTAATTATTTTTGAAGCCTCTCTGAGGGTTCTATGTAGTTTGGATTTTTCTTTTGTTCCACAGCTTCCATACCACGTTGTGATGCCAAACGAAACGATACTCAATATTAATGACTTGTAGATTTGTATCATGGTCTTTCTGTTCACATTGAAAGACCTTAATTTTCTGAGTATATACAAGCGCTGGTTACATTTTTTGATGACATTGTTGGTGTGCGATTCAAATCTTAGACTGTTATCTATAATTACACCAAGGTATTTAAACGTTTCAACAGTTTCAACCGCCTGATTGTTAATTTTTGTTATTTGTCTTGCTCTTTTTCCTATTTTTCTGTGATCAAACAGTTGTTCCTTTGTTTTTGTTACATTGAGCTCTAGACAGTTATCGGCACACCATTTGCTGAATTTACTAACTTGCTCAGTGTATTTAAATTCGGAGACGGAATCATTGAGCAGGCCGAGTATTGCGGTGTCATCAGCATACTTGATGAGTTGGCAGTTATCAAAGCTAGCCACACAATCGTTTGTATAGAGGATTTAAAGTAGAGGTGAGCTTTAGTCAAAATTAATTCGTGGTCACTCTTATACATAACCGGTCTCGATCAAACGTTGATTTGATGTTGTGTTACTCTTTCACGTACAGCAACACGAAACAAGCAGAAAGAGACATGACGCCTACTTGGCAATGTTACAATTCTTTTTTTTTTCTGACAAAGACACCGCTGTTTTAACGGCCAGGTACTCATTTTACACATGAATACGGTGAAAAAAGTGAGTTAAGAGCCTTTTCCAAGGACACAACTATGCGCCGAGCGAGGCTCGAACACGGGACCTTCCTATTCGAAAGCGAGTGCCATACCACAAGACCACATAGCCGCACAAAGAATACATCAGGTGTGTACATAAGGTACCGTTTTAATGTCATTTCAGACAAAAATACTTTACATCTAATGACAGTGAGTGAATTCCACACAGTTGGGGGCCATGTGAAAATGCCATATCAGAAAATGTTTCGAAAGCGAGTGTCACACCACAAGACCGCATATCCGTTATTTTTTTTCCAAAGCTTACCCCCCCCCCCTCCCCCTCCTCACACATATATCACTAAAACTATTAACGCCAAGTTGCAAATAATCGCCACATCCGGGCAACATCCAATCAGACAAGATTTAAGCCGGAATTCAACCCTCGGTGTAATATAATACCCGATAATGACCAGTGCCGCGCTGAGGACCGGACCGAGGACCGGTCCCACGGTCTTTTAGCTGTGAACCGTGGTCCAGTCCCAAAGAGGAAGACCGCCGGCGGTCCTCACTTCTTATCACCTTTCAACGGTCTCGCGCCATACTACTTCCCCAGCGATTCGTTGCCTCGGTCCTTTGCCTATCTTCCACCAATCACCACCCATCCCACTTAATTAATCGCACCCACCCCCCTTTGCCATACACTAAACGACACAGACGACCATAGAGGCAGACGACCACCTCCCTCCACTCCGCAAACCGCCCTTTCGTGTGTGAGATGGGGGAACAGGAGGCGCACGCCTTGGACGATTCCATTATACGGGTAAATTTCAAAATTTACTACACCATAATGATCGCAATGACAATGATCTATGATGAAGGCATGACCCCTCTTCTCTAATGGGTTATTGTTTGAAATGTATGTGACTACTAAAGATGTGTGTGTGTGTGTGTGTGTGTGTGTATGTGTCGAACCTAGCAAGTTGCAAGTCTGATTTTTTGTTTTCTTTTGTCCATCTCTTGTCGCCACTCCTTTCTATCGCATTGTTGTCATTTAAAATAATACAATAATATTAAAATTTCGTTTGGTGTTTTAACTAATCAAGTAATATGAGTTTCATTAGTTTCTTCCATCCAAAAAAACCAGTTATAACGTCTGTATTTTTAAAAGGTCCAATAGAATATTTGGGGACCCCGATAGCTCAGTTGATAGAGCACTCTCTTTATACGCAAAGGGCCAGAGATCGATCCCGGGTGCAGTCGATTTTTTTCTGAATCCCTGTCTACTCAGCAATGAATGGGTAGCTGAGTTTGTTAGATCTGGCGAAAAGTCACCATCGACCCCTCTTATCACCTCATCCACCCCCTCTTATTATAACTTCACGTCTCTCTCTTACTCTTCAATGCTCGCTGCCCTCTAATGTGTGTGTGTGTGGGGGGGGGGGGGGGGGGGGGGGGGGGGGGTAGGAGTTGCGTGTGTGTATCAACGCCACGAACAACTCGATCAACGCCTTGGGCGATGCCATTATCTCCGTTAATGGGGATAAATTTCAAATTTTATTAACTTATCGAAGTAACAATGAAGTACGGTGAGCAAATAAAGAAGGCATCACCCCTCTTCTCTAATTAGGTTACAATTTGAAATGAGTGTGACTACTCCGTGTGTTTTACTCCTGTAGGCCACGGTTTTCATCGTGTAGCGGTCTTTAACGGTTCAAGAATGAACGGACCGGAGACCGGTCCTTGCGGTCTTCATTTCCCAAGGACCGTAGGACCGTGGTCCTTAAGCTTGCCAAGGACCGCCCCGCACTAATAATGACCGATTCGCATTGTGCTGACTTCAATGAGTATTGGATATATATATATATATATATATATATATATATATATATATATATATATATATATATATATATATATATAATTCCATACGTAGCAAGTCTTCATTCAATAAGACTTTGAGTGCATGAAGTGCAAATTGAAATTAACACATAGATAAGCTCAAATTTTTTTTCTTTGAAAACAAAAAAAAAATCCAATCAAAGGCAAACAAAATAAATAAATAAATAAATAAATAAAAAAATCACAACACCTCCCCCCCCCCAAAAAAAAAAGCTCTGCGAAAATAAAAACAAAACAAATCAAAATAAATATAACTAAAAAACAAAACACCGCCCCCCCCCCCAAAACCCCAACAAAACGAACAAATTAAAAAACACGCCCCGAAACAGAACAACCCCTCCCTTCCCAAAAACCAAACAAAACCAAAATAACAAACACCCCCCACCCCCCCCCCCCGCGCAGGCGCAAATAAAACAGGAACCCCCCCCCCCCCCCAAAAAAAAAAAGAAAAAAAAAAAGAAGAAAAAGCAGAGGTCATCTAAACACGAATAGGCAATTTTGCCGATACAATCGTTTCTATGTCCTCCATTTCGTCAGTCGACATTTGTCTGAAGTAAGCTTACTCTTTCGAAAAATGGAGGACATAGAAACGATTGTACCGGCAAAAAAATAAGTGACTGACCTTATATATATATATATATATATATATATATATATATATATATATATATATATATATATATATATATATATATATATATATATATATATATATATATATATATATATATATATTCAATTCTCATTGAAGTCAGCATAATGCGACTCAGTCATTATCAGGTTTTTTAAAATTACACCGTGGGTTGAATAGGGGCTTAAATATTGTATGATTGGATGTTGCCCGGATGTGGCGATACATACATACATACATACATACACATACATTCATACATACATACATACATACATACATACATACATACATACATACATACACATACATACATACATACATACATACATACATACGTACGTACATACATACATACATACATACATACATACACAGATTTACAACCCTTCACAATTCCAATATAAGCTTTCGTACTTAAACCATTATTGTTATTGATTGTAGTACAAGACTTAAACTATTATTGTTATTGATTGTCGTACAAGTTGACGATGACAATACATAGCGCCGTAGTTACTGACTGATCTTCCGGCCGGCCGGCCAATCTCTCTCTTTGATTCTATTGTGCCAGAAGCAGGGAACAACGCTCTTATTTCTTATTCTGTCATGATAAGTAGAGGGCATTCCCCGATCATTCATTGGGGAGTTGTAGGAATTCATGTGCTCAGCATGTTTTGCAAAAAGAAAAGGCGTCATCTCTATTTATTTCATACATATCTAGCAAGTCTTCAAGAAGACTGGAGTGCATGAAGTGCAAATTGAAATTAACGCATAGATAAGCTCAAGTTTTTTCTTTGAAAACAAAAAAATCCAATCTAAGGCAAACAAAAGAAATAAATAATTTTTAAAAAAGCACGACCACCCCCCTCCCACCAAAAAACAAACTCTGCGAAAATAAAAACAAAACAAATCAAAAGAAAAAAAAAATAACACCCCCCCCCCCCAACCCCAACAAAACAAACAAATTAAAAAAACACACTCCGAAACAGAACAACCCCTCCCTCCCCAAAAACCAAATCAAAAACAAAACAAAATACCCCCCCCCCCCCACCAGGCAAATAAAACAGGACCCCCCCCCCCCCCCAAAAGAAAAAAAAAAAAGAATTAAAAAAAAAAAAGAAGAAAAAAAAAAAAAAAAGAAAAGGCAGAGGTCATTTGAACACGAATAAGCAAACAAAATATTTTTTAAAAAAAACAACAATTCCAAATAACATTTTGTAGACCATTGTGAACGAAAAATGTGCTCCGACCGCTTTACAAAGGGTTTCAAGTAAACAACGTCATATGCCATACAGGTCGGGCCTATAGGGCACTATGGCTCTGCTATCGGCCATGCACAGTGGACTCAGCATAAAGTCAACATTCTTAAAGTCAACTTCTGCTTAAAGCAAACATCTCTTATTGGTCACAAATATTCCGTTCTTTATCTAAGTGTGTTTTATTGATAATGGATAAAGTAAATTTCTACGTAAAATCAACACCTCTTTTCAGTCTCAAATGTTCAGTTATTGTTTTGTTTTTGTTTTTAAGGGTTTTACGGCGCTTGCAACACTTTAGAGGTTATATCAGCGCCAGTTAAAAAGGAAGAAAATGGGAGAGTAAAAAGTTCTAGAATTACAATTAAAGCACCCAAGAAAAAGTTAGACATATGGGAACTGGGTATAAATAGGGATCAGATGTAGATTCCAAGAGCATACCACCAATGTACTTAGTTTGAAATCACCTATAAGTCTCATCCAGACACAAGCACAAAATCCAACAAATTGGAAGACACTCAATTGCTTACATTATACATTCAAAATAACAATTATAATAATACATAACAGAGAGATGATTTACAAGGAAAAAAAGATCATCACCCAAAACCAATAACTATGCATTTGACTGCCCCCCCCCCCCCCCCCCCCCCCCCCAGCCAGGACTCCGACGAGGGCCAGGAAAAAACCAAGAAATCTCCTTCCAAGACAAAGATAGAAAGCGTGTTGGAAAACAGATGTGAGGGGATAGAAGACACAGAATGTACCTCCCTGCCCGCTATGGGAGGTCAGGATCCCCACCCATGTTCAGTTATTTGTCTATGAGTGTTTTATTGATAATGGATAAAGTCAACCCTGCTTCAAGTGAACAAATCTTTCTAATAAGGCAATGGCGTTATTCTTTTTTTTTTTTTTTACACCAAGCGGACATAACAAACACAAAGGCAGACCCACGATAAGCATATACACTACGATAAATAAAGACCTCAAGCGCCTACATGACACAACAGAACTGAGATGCGAAAAAGGTTTAGAACACCTGAGATCCATTGCAGCAGACCGTCACCAGTGGAAAGACCTCATCACCAAATCAAGAGAAACTGACAAAGCGTCCCAGTCAGTGCGAAGACTAGGATGCGATCGGCAATAAGTCAATCTTTCTGATCCGGCGGTGTTGGTGTTATTGGCATTCCACCGTGGAGGGTCAGGAACCCCACCCAGGACAAACTAAGTAATCTTTAAAACAAATTTTTAAAGGGTTTTACGGCGCTTGCAACGCATAGGTCATATCAGCGCCAGTAAAAAGAAAGAAAATGATAGTAGAAAGTTCTAGAATGACAATTAAAGCATCCAAGAATAAGGCAGACAAAGGGGAATTGGTTCAAATCTGGAAAAGATGGATTCCAAGAGCACACTATCTGTGTACTTAGTTTGAGATCACTATATGTCTCATCCAGACATAAGCACAGGTCCCCGCCAAGAGGAACACACTCAATTGTTTACAAATCAAACATATATAAAAGGAAAAATAACACAGTACATAACAGAGAGATGATTTACAAGGAAAAGAATATCATTTCCCAAAACTAACTATACATTTGACTGTTTCCCTCCCAGCCAGGACCAGGACAAAACCAAGTAATCTCATTCCAAGACAAAGACAGAAAGCATGTTGGACAACAGATATAGGGTAATAGAAGACACAGTAAGTACCTCCCTGCCCACTATGGGAGGTCAGGAACCCCACCCAGGACAAACTCAGTAATCTCATTCCAAGACAAAGACAGAATGCAACTCAGAAAACAGATACACGGGGATAAGACAAGGTCCAGGGTTCAAGTCACACTCTGAGCGGCCCATAGTTGAGTTCTTGGAAAAGGCTCTTAATTCACATTCTCTCACATGTAAAATGAGTATCTGGCCGTCAACAACATTGTCTCTGCCGAAACAAAAAGGCATTGTAATATCGTCTTATAGTCTCGTCCTAAAAATCCATAGTAAAGCGCTTTTTTTTTTTTTGTTTTGTTTGTTTGTTGCTTTAGGTCTCTTCCAACACAATTGAGGTTATATGAGAGACCGCTGAAACAAAAAAACAAGCAATCTAACAAAAATAGTACAAATGTAAATCAAAATCATAACCTAAAGATATCATAAGCTAAATTATAAATAACCAAGAACAAACAGGCAGAAGATTTACAGAAAAAAAAATATCCCCTGTCAAAAATATAATCACAAACCAAAGAAGCAGGATAGGCTAGTAAAGAGAAGAAGAAACGACATCACTATCGGATCGTACACCCATGCGAACATCATAGGTATATGATTCAAGGGTGATGCTCCCATCCAACCACCCGCTGTAAAGCGCTTTGATCAAGTTTAGTGGATATTGCTCTCGTAAATAAATGCTCATGTTTTTAAAAAAATAATGTGGATATAAACATTGCAATTACACAGTAATTAACACAACTAATACTGAACGTATGATAAAGCTTTAATCAAATAATAATTGTATGGACATGGTACATTCATTCAATATCTCAAGACTAGAGACGTTGGGTCGCATTCATTAAGTAATCTGTCCTAGCTTATTCTACGATAAATAAAGACCTCAAGCGCCTACATACATGACACACAAGAATTGAGATGCGAAAATGATTTAGAACACATGAGATCCAGCGCAGCAGACCGTCATCAGTATTTTGTGTATTTAAGGGTTTTACGGCGCTTGCGACACATTAAGGTCATATCAGCGCCAGTAAAAAGGAAGTAAATGGGATTGTAAAAAGTTCTAGAATTACAATTAAAGCACAAAAGAAAAGGTAAGACAAAGGGGAATTGGTTCAAATAGGGAACAGATGTAGATTCCAAGAGCACACCGTCAAAGTACTTAGTTTGAGATCACCTAAAAGTCTCATCTAGACACAAGCACAGGTCCCAACTAAAAGGAACACACTCAAATGTTTACCAATCATAAAATATAATATGTAAACTAAACACAGTACAGTGCATAACAGAGAGATGATTTACAAGGGAAAAAATATCATCTCCCAAAACTATAACTACACATTCGACTGTTTCCCTCCCAGCCAAGGAACTCGGGCAAGGGTCAGGACAAAACTAAGTTCATCTCATTCCAAGACAATGACAGGAAACAATTAGAAAACGGGTATGGGGGGTGGGGGGATAGAAGACATGTACCTTCCTGCCCACTATGGGAGGTCAGGATCCCCACCCAGCACAAAACAAAGTAATTTTATTCCAAGACAAAGACAGAAAGCAATTGGTAAACAGATAGAGCGGTATAGAAGACACAGCAAGTACCTCCCTAACCACTATGGGAGATCGAGAACCCCACCCAGAAATTTGTTGTAAAGTTGGATCAATATGGGATATATCAAAGTCAAGCACACGAAGAAAAGCTCATTAAACCCTGTATAACTGCTATTGTGCCAGTTAGTCATATTATCTTCCTAAAAACCCACCAAAAAACAAAAAAAAAACCAAAAAAAAAGCAGCCGGCACAATCATAATATGAAAGATTAGAATATAATATGACTCGATAATAAATACTTAAGGACATATTTCATTTTAGCAGCACTTGCAACATATAATAATAATAATAATAAAAATAAAAAAAATAATAATAATAATAATAATAGTAAAAATAACAATAATAATAATAATAATAATAATAATAATAATAATAATAAAAATAAAATATTGCAAATTTGGGTAGGATTTGTATACACGGTTTTTATGAAATCGGAAATAAAAATTCAGGATCTTGCTGTACAAATAGATAAAATATTAGTGACTCATTGTCTAAATATGGTATTACTTATGTCGGAGTTCATCAGCTGTGAATTAAAACCCAGCTTTCGAATAGTGAATTAAAACCCAGCTTTCGAACAGTGAATTAAAACCCAGCTTTCGAACAGTGAATTAAAACCCAGCTTTCGAACAGTGAATTGAAACCCAGCTTTCGAACAGTGAATTAAAACCCAGCTGTCGAATAGTGAATTAAAACCCAGCTTTCGAACAGTGAATTAAAACTCAGCTTTCGAACAGTGAATTAAAACCCAGTTTTCGAACAGTGAATTAAAACCCAGCTTTCGAACAGTGAATTAAAACCCAGCTGTCGAATAGTGAATTAAAACCCAGCTTTCGAACAGTGAATTAAAACTCAGCTTTCGAACAGTGAATTAAAACCCAGTTTTCGAACAGTGAATTAAAACCCAGCTTTCGAATAGTGAATTTAAACCCAGCTGTCGAATAGTGAATTTAAATCTAAAATAAAAAGGAATATGACATTTTAGTTTTAGTTGTTCGTTGAAAGTAGGGTTGCCAATTCAGATGGCAAAAAAAAATTGACAGAAATTTTAAGCAAACACATTGACAGCCCCCTTACTTCCGAGAGCTAAACTCTTGTAAAAAGACATTATGTAGTTACTCCCCCCCCCCTTCCCCCCGTTTAGCAGATGATTGGAAAATATACTGATGGTTTATAACATACTGAATTCCGTAAACAGTGATTTTAAACCCAGCTTTCGAATAGTGAATATAAACCAAGCTGTCGGTCGAATAGTGAAATCAGCTGTCGAAAAGTGAATTTAAACCCAATTGTCGAATAGTGAATTTAAATCTAAAATAAAAAGGAATATGACATTTTAGTTGTTCGTTGAAAGTAGGGTTGCCAATTATTCAGGTGACAAAAAATATTTACAGAAATTTTAAGCAAACACATTGACAGCCCCCTTTCTTCTGAGAGCTAAACTCTTGTAAAGACATTATGTAGTTACTTCCCGTTTTTTGAGGTGTGAAGTCACGTTTATCGTTCATTCAATTTGTTTGACTGACTATTACATTTGATCCAAATTCCCACGAAAACGGTCTCAATTCTTAAACCAGTTAACTGCTGTATAGTTTGTAGTTTGCTCCCCCCCCCAACTTTAATACTAAATTCACTTTTCGTGGGGGTTCGATTCTTCACGACAACAAAACATTTTTGAGTCGGTAACACGCCTAGTCAGAGTAAAATTAAAAAAAAAAAACAAAAAAAACAATTCCCTTTATTCATCTCCAAGGGGAAATTTGTCTTTAATTTGTCTGAAATTTAGGGTCTATTCCAAGGGAAGACTGGAATAACCCAGGCATCAGCCGCAGAGCAGTGCCGCAAAGTGAGCTAGGGCGATGTGACTTGCTCAAGGCCACACAATGTAGCGGCGGGTGATTGAACTCGGTACCTTTTGGGTAGGAAGCAAAGACTGTACCACTGAGCCACGCTGCCCCTAATCCAACTATGAAAGATAAAAGTTTTAAGTGTTATATTCTCGACTCAAGGACTCAATACCGACAAAAGGATCAGATTTAAAAAAAAAAAGTCAACAGACCTCCTGCCCATTTTGGGAATTTGAGTTTGACAAAGTTGCCATTTTGTTGTGAAATAATTGGTAAAGACACAATTAGTGGGTTTTGTTTTTTTAAACCAATGAATACACCATTATGTCGAAAAAACAAACAGACTTATAAGCATTCAAATAATTTCATATTTTTGGACCTTAAAAATAAAACAGCACCACACAGCAGGTACAAAAGAATATTCTAAAAATAGAATAGAAAACATGGACCTCGAAAAAACAAACAGACTTATAAGCATTCAAATAATTTCATATTTTTGGACCTTAAAAATAAAACAGCACCACACAGCAGGTACAAAAGAATATTCTAAAAATAGAATAGAAAACATGGACCTCAACAACTTGTAACAAGCACCTGACATGACCAAATGAAAACATATTTGCATGGAAAAAAAGGAGCACCTTGGTTAATTTATGATGTAATTTAAACTTTTAAAAAAACCAACCCCCCCCCCCCCCCAAAAAAAAAACAACAAAAAAACCTAAAAAAAATAAATAAAAAAGATATACAGTCCATCAGAAACTCTTGATTTTAAAAAAAATTGGTACTTAGCACCTATACATTCAAACCCATTAAAAATATTGGATGTACGCCTAACACTCATCTGATATACTATTTCAGGACCCTGTAGAACGATCTATATAAAAAACATTAAAACTTAAATCATGTCAATCACATGATTGGTAAAAGGATTTAAAGTATTAAGAGGCACTGGTAAAAAATCTGAATCAATCCATTTATTTATATATTATATATACATACAAATACAATTAAAACAAATGAAATAAACAAGCAAAACACAAAACAACCCCCACCCCCACCCTTGAAACAAAAAATAAAGGAAAGTAATCAAATCGATGTAAATTATAAATGTGTAAGTGGTTTTGGTATCAGTATCAGCAATTGATTTTTGTAAAACTGTTAGCTTCGGCTTCAGTTAAAAATTTTAAAAAGAATCAATTAAAGAGCATTCATCTCTGGCAGGAAAATAAGCTTAATCGTGTTTTGTGATGATGATGATGATGATGATGATGATGATGTTGTTATTGATGCCGGGTTTTTAAAATTTTTTTTTACGATAACTACTATGTTACTAGTGTGCATCCTGTGTGAGTGTGTCTATGTCAATATTGTATTGTTATAAATGTGTAACCAAATGACAAATTGCCACTTTTTTGGGGACAATAAAGATATATTATTGTATATATTTCTTTTTAAAAATTACATAAGCGACATTGTTTAATGCCGTCCCCTAGGCATTCCATGAAGGAATATAGATACACCATCAAACAAATGTCAGATGACAACAGGAATCACCAGTGTAGTTCAAAGTCTAAATGTGTCCATTATGATTAGAATAAGGTGACAAAACGTTCCAACATATAAAAGGAAATGCAAAGTTATAGTAATCAAAAATTTGATTAACTCTCTTCTTACCAGCTATTTTTAGAATTTTCCTCCGAAAATTCAATATCCAAACCAACACAAGAATAGACTTTTCTTACTTAAACAAAAAATAACAAGTGAGCTCTACAGCAGTGTTTAGTATCTATAGCTGCAATCAAAGCATTTCTTTAAATATTATGATGTACAAGAGAAATCAGAATGAGAAAATTGTCTGTTGCATCGTAACGAATGTGACGATTTTCCTATGGGTGGTAAGGACAGGGTTAACCAAATTAAAAACAAAATTGGGTGTGATATAATTTAGACTACAGTTAGTCTAGTGAACTGTCATATTCATATACACAACTTTTGACTGTTTTTGCAAACCAGCACTTATGACATTATTAGCACACTTTATGAATGCCGTAAACCCTCGGTTTGTGAATCATTTTTTAATCAATGCTTTTGCGCCTCTTTTCCCTTATTACTCACTATAAATGCTACTTTGTACTTTTAATATTATTAGTAAAGGAATTGTTTATCAAGTTCTAGACTCTAAGACTTTTACTAGAAGGACAAACTTGTCAAGGTAAGTACCTGCCACCTGCAAAATATCAAAATGTCTAAACATGTTTAAAAAAAAATTAATTTTCGCCAAGAATAATTCTATCAGGCAACCTCTTCCAACGGTAATGACCTAATTTTGGTATAAAGATGGATTTTCAAACTTCAATTCAATCTTTTTCAATAGATTGCTCCTGATAATAGCTGACCAATATCTAAAAGTGATACTTTATTCATAGCGGCCAACTTTTCAAAGGGTTAGAATGGGACACCTTAACACACAATACCGTCATGACCCCAAAACAGCAGTATGTTTGGACTATTGTGTTCCTTGTTATAATTTGCTAGTCAAAAAAAGCATAGTCCTGGGACATGCAAGGTCCATTTCCATACGAATATAAACAGTCCAATTTCTTTCTCTTTCCAGATTGCAAATTGGGAAAGTCCTGATTTTATCAGGACAGTTGGCTGCTTTGTATATAAACTCTTTCAGCGCCATTGGCCGCACTGTGCGGCCAGAGCAGAATCTGTTCTACTGGCCAATGGCCGCAGTGTGGCCGGTCTTAAAAGGCAAAAACAATAATGTAATCCAATCCTACTTCATACAAAAGTACTATAAATTGAACCAATGATTCATTTCTTTCATCAGGACATTCAATTGGCCTGGGAGGGGGTATTTTAATTGAGATTTTGCGCCGAATTTGAATGTCGCTTTGTCTTAGCTTGTCATTCTCATGCTGCCTCAATCAGGTGTCAGCCATTTTGTGACGGAAATGCGAATATAGCCTCAGCGCCTTAAAGAGTTAAGATGAATCTTGACACTTCAACTGGACTCGGAGCATCAGTTATAAAATTTTAGTCATGTTAAATGCCTTCATTGAGATCACTTTTGTTTCTTCAACTTCAGAATTTCTTTTGGTGCCATTCTATGTTTTTAAGTGTTCTACAAACAGTGCTTCAACTCATTTGGGTCATTTCGTTACAAGAAAAAAAAAGGGAGAAAATTGGTTGTCAAATATTCTAGATTTACACGAGAAAAAGTAAGACAAAGGGGAATGGTTCAAAAATAGGGAACAGATGTAGATTCCAAAAGCACACTATCAGTGTCCTTAGTGTACAAATAAAGAAAAGAAAAAATAATCCGTCCAGAGACAACCTGTCCTGATAATGGAAACATCCAGATTGTGGAGTTCCAGATTAGAGAGACGCAACTGTATATTGGTTCGCTCCCGACTCATACCTGTTTGAGGAAGTGGGTCACGTTTATAAATATAATCAAGACTAGTGAAAGTGAAATAATGAAATAATATGTGATTAAAGGCAGTCTGGTAATTAGCTCATGCTCATGCAGTTTGACGGGGGAAGAACAATAAATTGTATTGTGAGAACAACACAGAGCCATTGAATAAATTTCATATGGAAAAAAATTGAATAATTAGCCACCAACTCAAGCTAAGCAAATCACCGTATATAATTTCACATTATTTTTCTTTTTTTCTTTTAGCTCAAACACTCATGTGACAAATTTGGGAGTAGGTATTTGTGTGAGATAAAAATCTAAAAAGGTGTGTGCAGAAGCAGTGCTGTGAATGGAAAGAAATTGACGTCATTCAGCTCTTTGTTATTTCATTAGTTCTCACTAAATTTAATCACTTTTAATATTTGGAAATCAACATCCTTGCATACCAACACCAAAATAATGATCTACCAATCCAACGTCCGCTCGTGTTCTTCGATATGCAGCAGAAACTTGGAGAATGAACAAGAAGAAGAGAGAAAGAATCGCCTCAGAGGGTTTGAACAAAGATGCTGCTGCAGAATCCTGAAACTTGGTTGGCAACAGCATAATACAAACAAAGAAATCCCCAGGTAGAAAGCATGTTGGAAAACAGTTATAGGGGGATAGAAGACACAGTTAGTGCCCCCCTGCCCACTATGGGAGGTCAGGAACCTCACCTTGCAAATTGAGTTTGAGCTATAAATAAATAAATCAATGTGAAATTGCATCTGGCTTGTGCGGCTCGAGTTGGATTATAAAAAATTCTATACGTGGCATTCGGAATTCAATGGAGACATGATCTGGATCTTCACCCCCCCCCCCCCCCCCCCTGGAAACAGTATTTTTAATACTAATTATCCTTAGGAGGGGGGTGGGAACGTTGGATCCATAAAATTAAATATAACGGATGTTACCAAGCATGCAATTACAAAATTAAACTATTTCTAAAAATGCAAGTAAAACGTAAAATTAAACATTTGCACATCAATTTGGTTTATGTAATAATATCAATACTAATACTAATAATAATAATAATAATAATAATAATAATAATAAAATATAATAATAATAATAATAATAATAATAATAATAATAATAATAATAATAATAATAATAATAATAATAAAATTCTAATAATAATAGTAACAATAATAATAATAACAACATTCTAAAAATTCTAAATGTGAAAAATCGCATTCATTAGTATTAATATTATGATGTATAATTTGTAAATATGAAAGGCAGGTGAAGATTTTAGTGACAACGACCATAATAATAGAGATAATGATGATGATGATGGCTATTGAGAGTAAAATCAACTGTTCTGATGACGACAATCATCTTAATCATGATCTTGACTATATTCATATTCATGATACAAGCTCATAATCAATGAAAACAAATGTCCTCAATACTATTTTGTTAAAGTAGCAGTTCTATGTGAAAAAAAACCCAGCAAAATAAATTATTTTCTTAAAAATCACAACAAGCTTTTAACTATTGCCATACACACAGCGGCCAACTTTTCAAAGAACTAAAACGGGACACCCTAGTGTACAAAACTGTCATGACCCAAAATGGCAGTATGTTTGGATCATTATATGATATAATCTAAATTTAAAACTTTTTTTCTGATCCTTGGTTTAATTTGCTAGTCAAAAAAGTATAATCATCTCACACGAAAGGCTCAAGGGTCGTTTTCAAAATTGTAAACAGTACAATTTTTCTCTTCTTTAAATTTTTTTGCAGATTGCTAAATCGAGACAGTCACAATTTTATCAGGACAGAAAGGCCACTGTGCATGCATACATCTCAACAAATGACATAGTCATTCCTTTAATGAGCAGATAGGATTTCATTCAATTCCTTACATCACAATTATTCATCCAAATCTAACTAAAAACCAAACCATTTTCATCAACAAAAAGCAGCACCAACAGTATCCCAGACCTGCCAACCCTTCACATTCCAAAAGTGGAATCAGAACGCCTGAAAATAGGAATTTGAGACAAAAAATAGGAATTTCACCTCTTTCCCCCCCCCCCCCCCCCCTCTTTGTTTTTTTTTATGTTTACCATTATCATCTTTTTTGAAAATCGGAATTTTAGAGACAATGGCGGAATAGTACAAAAAGGAAGACTGAAAATAGGAATGATTCCACCAAAAGCGGAAGGGTTGGCAGGTATGGTATCCACAAGGCTTCACTAGGGCCTCAGTTGCATAGCTGTTATTTCCATCTTGATGAAAACGACTAGAAATCATGTCATAAATTTAGGTCTAACTCTACAAAGCGTTAAGAAAACTCAACATATTCTACACAGTTGCTGGGTCCCCGACACGACAAGCCTCCACCGATGTAGAGTCTGTCGTGGTGCATGGTGAAACAGCACGAGCAATGAGTACTTGGCATGTCTTTCTCACTGAGCCACGAATTGGTGTCTGGGTTGAAAACCTCCAATGTTTTCATTGGTTTGCCTTCATTTCCTGTACAAAAAAAAACCAGGAAACGTATAAAATTAAAATACATCAAATAAATCTGTCTCGACAACAACTTAATATCAGGTTAATAACTTGTTAATTTTTCTCCATTTGAGTAAATTATAAATCCTTCAGAACCAGTACGCCCTTCAGGCTAGAGTTTATCCTAGTTTCTTTTCAAGGGTTTTAAAGTGTTTAAAATTTTCTTTTTTTTAAATGAGCTTTTATATAGTGCAATATCCACTCAACATGCTAAAAAGCACTTTACAAGGGGTCCCTGGCCAACAGCAACATTTAACATGGAGGACAAGACATGACACCTGTTAGGCGAAGTT
>NC_088365.1:2265731-2295731 GCF_034508935.2 Berghia stephanieae
CACCAATTCAACCTCTGGCCCATCATCTTGCATGACACCTTCAATTTTAAAAACTAGATTAGTAGTTTAGTGTAGTAAAAATGTTTTATAAAATTGGCATCATTTTGTATTTTCTTCAAATAAATATTTTAATTCTATACATCTTCATTTCCTTATAAAAGCAATTTAAATCAAATTACGCCCTTTCGCAACGGCACCATAAGATCCCGTCGCCTAGGCATTCCATGAAGGAATATAGATAATCCATCAAACAGGATGTCTGATGTCAACAGGAATCACCCATGTTGTCCAAGTAAGCAAATTGGGGTTAAATAATCTTGCCGAAGAAAAAAAACGGAAGTGTCTGAAGCGGGGCTCGAACCTGGGACTTTCCGGGGATCACAGTGCAATGCCTAGGCCACTCTGCCACTCCCCCCCCCCCCCAAAAAAAAAAGCAATATCACTTTTCAATGTAGTTGGATTAATTGATGATCAGGACAAACTAGTTTTTTTTTGGTTTTGTTCTTTTTGTTTTTAATGGTTTTAGGGCACTTACGACACATTTAAGAGTTAAATGTTGCTGTTGGCTAGGGACCCCTTGTAAAGCTCTTTGATCATGTCTAGCGGATATTGTGTTAGATAAAAGTTCATTTATATGTTTACCTAGAAGATAAATCTTGTCGTGAACGAGAAAGGCAAATGTGGCATATCTAGGAGTGATGAGGGGTGGCATGGCTTGACAGCAGTTGGTCTCTAGATCTAATTCGGCAAATAAATCTCTTGGATTTGTGTCCTCTGCCATTCCACCCATCAAGTACACTTTATCATCTGTAAGGAGGGGAAAAAAAAAATTAAGGTAAATTTTTATCATTCCAGAATAGACATAGGTTCACTAAAGCATACAAGCCAATCCTAAATAAATTAAAATGTTAAAAATCAAGGAAGAAATGCACACATACATACACAGACCATCATGTACATAAAGATGTGCGGCTATGCGGTCCAGTGGTATGACACTCGCTTTCGGATTGGAAGGTCCTGGGTTTCAGCCTCACGCTCGGCGCATAGTTGAGTCCTTGTAAAAGGCTCTTTACTCATATTCTCTCACCATACTTGTAAAATGAGTACCTGGCCGTTAACAGCGTTGCCTCTGTCCAAAACAAAAAATGTAATATCGCCTAACAGGTGTCATATGTCCTACATGTTAATTGTTGCTGTTGGCCAGGAACCCATTGTAAAGTGCTTTGAGCACGTTTAGCGGATGTTGCGCTATATAAAAGCTCAATTTAAATGTAATTTTAAAAAGATAACCAGGTGCAACATCCTTGTACTGATACTGACACCAAATTTGCAGTCATATTCTTTACTGTACAAATCAACGTGAACTTAATCATCTGAAAGCAGATCAATGATTAATCAGTAATTTCAAATCTTTTATAATTGACATAATAAGCCAATTAATGCACCTAGAATATTACCATACCATAACTAATAAATGCTTGGTTATCAAAGTTTCATGACCTTATCTCAATCAATACACAGGTTTCAAGGCATTCATGATGATTTTTATAATAGATATGTACCAATTGGTCACAGTTAAAGTTAATGTCCACACTTAAAACACGATAAATTACTTATTCAATGACGAAACTAAAATTCTTTCAAATCATTATTTCTCGTATTATGGAAACAACTGTGAACTTGACCACTTTCACCAACAGAGCAGTGACAGTGGTGAGGTGATAGACTTTCTTGAAGTATGAAACTTTGCTGCTGCTGCTGCTGATCTCTTGGTGAAAAAAATAAGATATAATATCAGGTCAGAGCAAAATTAATCACTACCTTTAAATGATTCAAACACAAGCTATACAACATCATACAAATTAAAATCAAATCAAAACTAACCTTTAACAACACACGATATACCCAGCAACTTTTTCTCAAGTGCACCACCACTCGTCCATTTCTTCTCACTGATATCGTAAATCTCAATGACATCCAAAGGCTTTTGATGCTCGGACACACCTGCTACTGCTACTATCTTATTCCCAACAGCAGCTACGGCAGGCGCAGCTCTCTTTGTTGGCATATTTTGTAAACGGTGCCATCTCTTTTGTTTACTATTGTACATTTCAAAACAGTCAAGAGGAATTCCTCTCTCATCACAGCCACCGATGACATACAAGTTATCTTCATGGAATACGGTGGAAGCGAATACTCTCTTCGTTGGCATAGGCTTTAGAGATTCCCATTTGAATGCCATGACGTATGCTTGGTTATGATCTTTATGTCAATGAATGAATGGAAAGGAAGCCTGAAATAAAACGAGTTAAATAAAGTTTATTTTTGGTAGTGCAGACCTGCCCTGTTAGATATAATATAAATATAAATAAAATTTATAAAGCATCTATTTCCACCTAGCGTGTTCAATGGCGTTTTACAAGACAAAGTTGACATGAGAATATTTAGAAAATGAAATGTTACAATCAGATAAAATTTTATGCAAAATGCCAACTTGTCGTGAAAAAAGCCAAATAATCAGAAAAAAATGCCAGTGGTAATTTGTGTCCCAATCCGATAATATCAAGTAATATTTAACACAAAATGAAAATAAACAGTGCTCAAATGCCAAATCCAACTTTTTAAAAAGGCAAATGGCATCAACGAAATGCAAGTTTTTGAATTTGGAACTGAAAACGCCAAACTGGAATTAACCTTTTTTTTTTTTTTTTTTTACAAATTTTTTTCAACCAGTAAGAAACTTGTTAATTAGCAGATCAGTCCGTAGTCAGAGGCTCCTACCCCCAATAGCCCCAAAGAGGAATCATAGTACATAAAAAGCGGAATTTGAGACCAAAAAGCGGAATAAACTTACTAATATTAACTACGACATGATTTGCTGCAGATAATGTAATAGACAATCCAAAGTCCTCAAATGATATACTATAAAATGTCTACAAAACTGCAAATTGTTTAAAGACTAAAAAGGGGGTCAAATAATAATAGAGGACACAGGCCCTGGCAGTCTCAGAGCAAATCATTAAATGGTTGGTTTTAACCTTGTCAGGCCCCCCCCCCCCCCCCAACACACACCTAATCAAACAAATGCCCATGCCGGCGCATGCACAAACACATACACACACACACACATACATACATACACACACACAAATACACAGGGCTAAAATTAAATAGGGAAAGAAGCCTACTCAATAATACTACCGATTGGAGCCAACATATAATATTACTAGGTCATTTACCTCACATTGTGGAGCCAACAATAATAATAATACTTCGGTCATTGACTCCTCCCACCCCCTCCCTAAAATGTAATATTATCTGACATCAACTGCACAGACTATGAAGGGAATACTCAGACACACAAAATGTGTGTTGAATGACCATAGAGGATGATGAGGAAATAAACCATAGCTAACATTTTAAAATTATTTTTCTTGATTGAAAAGCGGAATTTTTGCCTTGAAAGAGGAGTCGCGAAATGTAGACCAATTAAGAGGAATGATTCAGCGAAAAGCGGAAGGGTAGGAGCCTCTGCGTAGTCCACCCAATTAAAAATTTCACTAACTACCAACCTGTAAACAATATTGATCTTCTTTTGTTTCAATAATTTGTTTATTCTAACCACTATTTTGGAGATATTGATGATAGTCAGCGGTTTCTTCATTTTGTGGACAAATCCTAGGTGTTGTCCATTCCTTGACCGACTGCTAACCTACTATTTTCCTGTCTTCCACATATAAAATACTATATTTTATTATAAGACTTCCACAAAACTAGATCCTCTCCCCCCCCCCCCCCCTTTTTTTTTAAAAAATGATTAATTGTTCTGTCTTTGAGCAAGGTAGTCTTTTCTTTTCTTGCTTTGGTCAGGACTTGGCCTTGTTTGGTTTCTGAGCATGAATTTCTTAAAATTGTTTTTTGAATGTTCATTTTAAAATTTAAAAAAAATAATTTCTGATCATTTGTTGTTTCTTTGTCTTATTATCAAGCACACGCAGTGAGAATTGTCATTTCATTTCTGTAATTGAACAAGACAAGACGCACTAAATGCAACACAAGTGAAAACTCTCTTCATAATTTCAAAAGATGGCTGAGAAAAGGAAATTGAATTGTCTCACTATCGACTCTTGATAGAGTTCACAATAACGGAGAGTTATTTTTATAATATGACTTTTATCAAGACCACCCACATATATACCATCCTCACATCCTCTGTAAATTACTCAACATGGAAATCTCGAACAAATAGGCCCGGTCCCGACTTGTTCGAGATTTCCATGCTCGAGTAGTAATCTACTAATCCTCGACTGATTTGTTGTTTGGGTAATTTTATCCTTTTGTTGATGTTGTATTAACTTTACTTATTACTATGTGCATTAGCAAAAGTTTTTATATTCTCGACAGTGAACAAATGTTAAAAAGAGCAGTTTCAAAAAGGCATCTGTGTATAATCAAAGACAGACATTGCCTGGCATATAATCACAGCGATACAAAAATGCTTGTTTGACATAAAATTGGCAGCCCTGCATTAGTTGTTTTAAAATTGGTTGACTTTAAACTTAAAGTGATCTGACAAGAATCTGGTGGTGACTGTCTCCATATTCTACTCTTGGCATTGGTAAAGGAGCAAGGTCCCTGCGGCTAATAATTTGCTTTGACTACACGGAGACCATGGCCTGATGGCACGGATGGTTTAAAGTGTTCCAAGGCTAAAAGTTAGCCAACTTGTTTTTCTGTTACCTGAATTCTTTCTTGCAATCAAAAGGAATGTTGCCATTTTTATCATTTTTAACGCGCCATTTCATATTTATATCATCATACACACTTGATTAGATCTTTATTTTACACCGATGCCTGCTCCCTAGTCTCTCAATTTGATATTTTCAAAAATAAAAATGGAGTTGCTCAAATTGTCTTCGCCCTCTTGTGTTCAATACTTTAATTTGTTGTATCTACTAGAGATGCAAGAGAAGGCGAAGGCGAAGGGGTTAGCAGATTCACAGTCAGCGTAAAAAACCCCCCCGTACCCTTGTGAAGAAGGTAGGAATTAAAACTGTCCCAACTATCGGTAACCTTTGTGGTGTAATGGTAGCACGTCTGAAGTTCGACACTTAGTCGAGTAGGACTGTTTTTTTGGGGGGGATCGCTTGCATTTTTTCTTTACTTTCTAAAACTAAATTTTCTTGCTTGTTTTTGCACCGTGCCGTTGCCGTTTCAATTTCAGTTTCATACTTTTTTACGTTAGAACTAAGATATAGATAGCTAAAGGAAGTCAGTGGTAATGATTATTATGCAGATAAAAGCGAACCCTGGATAGGCTACCTAATAACACTCAATTTCTTAGAGGTTTTTTACCAAATAGATATGTTAAGATCATAAATAAATACCGATTACCAATTATCATTGAGATGCGTAGCGAAGACCCTGTGCCGTACACTTGCCGCAGGGAAGCAGGAAGTAAGACATTGTAAACACTGAGATCAAACGTACTCGGAAAAATCAAAGAGTTCTGATAAAATTATGACCTGTCAACTTTCAACTTTGGCCGTCTATCTTCTGCTGGACGACTAGCCTACTGGACGGCCGAACGAAACGGACAAGGATAAAGTTAGGCTACAGCAAGCAGATGATCTGATTTAATTCTGCCGCAGTAATCCAAAGCAGTTTTGGAATAAAATTAAAAAGAGGGAGAAATTAGTCATGGTGTAAGTTAAGGCGTTGGTCATGGGCGATTGTGATTTTACTGCGCACTTCTGTATCATAACTCAGTCCCCACTTGGTTCGGGTGAAAATGAAGTGAGGAAAAAAGTAACGTTGCTCATTATGATGAATGGTTGGACGGGGATATAAACATAATGAAATAGAATACATTATCAAAAGCTTGAAGAATAACAAAAGTGCGGGGTGTGAGTTAATTTGTTTTGGTAAACTTTTCACTACAACATTTTTAAAAATGTATTAAAATTGTAAAATAGATAAATTAAAGGCAAATTAAAAAAAAAAGAAGAAAGAAAGATGTCTACAACACGTGGGGTTCCCAAGCGGTCACCCATCTAAGTACTAACCACGCCTGACGTTGCTTGACTTCGGTGATTGGACGAGAACCGGTATTTTCAACGTAGTATGGTCGTAGACAACAAGTGTCGAAAATAGAATTTAATATAATATTAAAATACAATTGCTAATTTATGGTGATGAAGATAGTTTAGAAATGTAAATATTGTTAGTTGAAATAGCGTGTTGTATTCGTCTGTTGCTCAATTTGTCGTTACTGGAGAATTTAAAATGGCGATTGGCTATCTTGAAAGCGACATGAGTCACTTCGGCGGAAGCGAGAAGGAGAGATGCATGCGCATGACCAGGATGACGTTCTCTCTGTTAGGGCATGTTTCCTGTGCTGATGTCTGGACGAGACTGTTAGATGATCTCGAACTAGGGACACAGATAGTGTGCTCTTGGAATCTATTTTTGTGCCCTATTTGACAGTCCCTTTTATCTCTCTTTTCCTAGGCTGTGATGATAATAATAATAATAATAATAATACTACTTTATTGCATCCCAAAAAGGAAATTTTTTGTACAGACGTGTTATAATTTACACATAAGATAAAAATACAATGGAAATAGGATGTATATATATAAAAAAGGAGCAGCTCTATAACCAGAGCTGCGCTTTATAATATGAATAATTTCAACACTGTAAAATAGTTAAAACTGTCACTATAAATTGAAAATTGAAAAGATTGCAAAACAAATAAATTAATAAATTAATATTTATATTTTTAAAAAGTAAAAATGAGAAATAATTATATAAAATGATTATTGCTTGTTGTTATAAAGCCTAATACTGGACGGCAGAAAAGATTTTCGGTGTCTCTCTGTTTTCGTTGAAATAGAGAAAGGGCGACCACTTCTTTCTGACATAATAATTGATGGTCTTAGTGGATGATACTGGTCATTTAATATTTTAGTTATTTTATTTATACAAAATTTCTCGTATAAAAGATCTACATCGTCAACATCATTTATATAGCGTTTAATGGATTTTTTAATATTTGAATTTATTTTGTTCCTTTCCACTGCTAAGCAATTGCCTCCCCAAGCTGTTATACAAAATGACAAAACACTTTCGATTACTGCTCTATAAAATAATGTGCAGAGGGTTTTATCTATTCTAAACTGAGAGAGTTTTGATAAAAAATATGTACGTCTGCACATCTTATGCCTAATTATTTTCAAGTGTTCATCCCACTTGAGCCTGTCATCAATCGTTACACCAAGGTATTTGTAGTGAGGAACTCGCTGGACGAATTGGTCCTTTAATTTTAACGGTTCTATCGGTTCCTTCACTCTCCTAAAGTCAATCACTAGCTCCTTTGTCTTGCTTATGTTAAGCTCTAGGTGGTGGGCATCACACCAAGACACAAATCTATCAATTTCTTGCCTATAAGCCACTTCGTTGCCATTTGTTATGAGGCCTTGAAGAGCGGTGTCATCTGCAAACTTTATTAAAGGTACACTCAGGTTTTGACTTCTACAGTCATTCGTGTATATTGTGAATAATACAGGGGACAATACACAACCTTGAGGAGCGCCAGTATTTGTAGTTATACAGGAAGATTTGTTTTGCCCTAATTGAACATATTGTGCTCTCTCCGTAAGAAATTCGAGCACCCAAGCAATTATGATGATGATGATGATGATGATGATGATGATGATGATGACGACGACGACGACGACGAAGATGATGATGATGATGATGATGATGATGATGATGATGATGATGATGATGATGACGATGATGATAATAATGATGATGGTAATTCAATGGTCTGCTTGCTGTCTACAAATGATGCATTACAGAATTAGCAAACAAAAACAAAGATGCGCGCCTGTGACAAGGCCAATTTGAAAAACAAATTATAGACAAATATCCCATTACATTACGTTGTTGTAGTGGCTTTTTTTAGCTGAAGAAGAAGAAAGTCTGATTGAATTCAATTGTGACCCTTCGCCTCAAAACGGTATTAAGTCGGGTTGGTTGAGATGTTGAAAATTGAATTTATAACCAGGAATATCAGACTTGTGTTGAGTTTGTATGTTTTATTGAGGAGAATGGATACCACCATATTTCAGGGTGCTAATGCCAACAATTTATATTTTGACCAGTTTTAACATTTAATGAACCAGTCTCTTTTATCTCTCTTTTTCTAGGCTGACGATGATGATGATGATGATGATGATGATGATGATGATGATGATGATGATGATGATGATAATAATGATAATAACAACAACTACAACAATATTATTATTATTATTATTATTATTATTATTATTATTATTATTATTATTATTATTATTATTATTATTATATTATGTTAAGTGTTGCTGTTGGCTTGGGACTCCTTATATAACGCTTTGAGCACGTTTGGTGGATATTGCGCCACACAAAAACTCGTGTTGTTTTTATACGGGTATGACACAAATAAAAGATGCGTGTAATAGATAAGTTGAACAAAGGTTAGTCACCCATTCACACGTTCAACGTATCAATATGGTATTATTCTGGTATTATGGTATTATGGTATTATGGTATCATTATGTCGGAACGGATGAGAAGAAGAAAATTTGAGTTAACAATCAAAAGGATAAAAACATGGAATTAACATTTTTCTTTTCAAGATTTAATAAATAACAATGTGAAATTGAATGTAAGCTTCAATTTAATATACAAAAACAGATAAAATCGACGTTTCGGGTTTTCCCTTTATCAATAAAAAAGGATGAATGAAACACTACAGACGAATGAGATAATGTGGTAGTGATGTTAAGATGAATAACATCGTTTATAGTGTTTCATTCATCCTTTTTGTTGATAGAGGGGAAACCCGATACGTCCATTTTATCTGTTTTCGTATTTTAAATTGAAGCTTACATTCAATTTCACATTGTTATTTATTTCTTCGAGCTTCGAGCAGCAACATTTACATTTTTTCAAGATTTAAGAAACAAAGCCTACTCTCATAAATAAATAAATAAAAAAATAAAAAAATAAAATTCCCTTTATTCATCCCTTTGGAGAAATTAAGTTGTCTGTAGGGTCTTTTCCAAGGGAAGACTGGAATAATCCAGTCGTCAGCCGCAATGCAGCGCCGCATATTGAGCTTGGGCGAGGCGACTTGCTCAAGGCCATACGTCGCAGCCTGTATTTGAACTCGGTACCTTTCGGGTACCGCTGAGTCACGCTGCTCCCTTGAAATGACAAAAGCAATAGGATTCAATAGTCTGATGTCATGTCCGCCCAACAACCAGCAGCTTGCTTCTAAACAACGAAAATCGGAATTTTTTATTCGTCATGCTGGCTAGAACTTTTTCACATGTCATGTGCTCAGAATTTATAAAAGTCAAAACATGATCAGACTTATAGTGTTTTTCTTCCCTCTATCATCGTTCCATCAGCAATAAAAATTTTGAATATTTCATATGGTACAGAAAAACCAAGGATTGATTCGTTGACTGATTAAACTGATTAATTTATTTAATGTAAGATTAACTGACAATTGATAATGATGATAATTTTTGGTGTCGAATTGCCACAATCGTAACAAATTGAAAACGAAATGAATATGTTTATGTTGTGTATATCGCACGTGTGAAAGAAAGAAAGAGAGAGAGAGAGAAGAGAGAGAGAGAGAGAGAGAGAGAGAGAGAGAGAGAGAGAGAAGAGAGAGAGAGAGAGAGAGAGAGAGAGAGAGAGAGAAAATAAGTAGGAGTGAAATATCTGTTCAATCTTAGTTATCGTTTAACATTATAACAAGTGTAACTAAATGACAAATTGCCATATTTATGGACAATAAAGATCTTATTATTATTATTATTATTATTATTATTATTATTATTATTATTATTATTTTATTATTATTATTATATTATTATACACTTTTATGCTCGTCAGAGAAGTAATTCATAAGGGCGGTGATGGAGATAATATGGCGTCCGCCATTGTCCCGATAGTTTATAACCAGTTTGTATACGGCAAAACGAGGGAAGTGACGTGATGGCTGTTGAACCTTATTGCTGTTATTGCTATCCAGCTATCCAATCGCTGCTGAGTGGGCAGAGGAGTCAAAAAATAAAAATAAAAATGCTCTGCTTCACTAGGGGTTGATCCCAGTCCCTTGCCTTGTGAAGACAGTGTTCTACCGAGTGAGCTATCGGGACCCCCTCCCCCCCCCCCCTCCACAGTAAAGATATTCGTTCTAATTCAAATTTTTAAAGTTATGCACTCTTCAACAGTCGTAACGTCACTTCCTTCCTAATGACGCATGGTAACTTACACTGGCTCTAAACTATCGGAACAATGGCGGACGCCCGTATGAAATAATTCTCCGGCGAGCATAAAAGCGTATCCAGAAGAAAAAAACACCCATAAATTTGATCATGTTTTGACTTTTACACATTCTGATCACAAGGCATATGAAAAGTTCTAGCCAGCATGAAGAATAAAAAATAATTATTTATTTTCTTTATTTAGAACCAAGATGGCCGCCGTTGCCGGGCGGCGTGATATCAGACTACTGCATCCAATTCGATTCAAGGCAAAATGTCAACTCGTAATAACAAGTCTACTCTTATAATCAGTTGGACTAATAGTCACCCGTCTGTCTGACATGAACATTTGTGACATCTGTTCTAGTCGACGTATTCATATTTTCAGGTCTAGTAACCCAAAGCATTAATAAATCAAATAAATAAATATCTTTCCCTTTATTCATCCCGTAGGGGAAATTTGTCTCTATGGTCTATTCCAATGGAAGACTGGAATAACCCAGGCGACAGCCGCAATGCAGCGCCGCAAATTGAGCTAGGGCGGGGTGGCTTACTCAAGGCCACACAGCGCAGCGGCGGGTGATCGAACTCGGTACCTTTCGGGTACGAAGCGAAGACCGTACCGCTGAGCCGCACTGCCCCCATTGTTCTAATATATAATACTCTTAAACCAACGCAAAATAGTGTCCATTACAATGATGTTAAAGCCAGCCGATGTGCGGCTATGTGGACTAGTGGTATGACACTCTTCGGATCGGAAGGTCCTGGGTTCGAGCCTCGCGCTCGGCGCATAGTTGAGTCCTTGGAGAAGGCTGTTTACTCACATTCTCTCACCGTACTCAGGTGTAAAATGAGGACCTGGCCGTTAACAGCGTTGTCTGTCCGAAAAAATGTAATATCGCCTAACAGGCGCCATGTCCCGTCCTACATGTTGTAAAGCGCTTTGAGCACATTTAGTGGATATTGCGCTATATAAAGCTCAATATGAAACCTATTCATTATTTGTCCTCCGAGAGACTGGTTACATACACACTTCCAATGAGTTTGGAACCGGAAGATTAGAAGATGTGAAGAAGTCACGACTTCTCTGCCCTATTGATAGAACGAAGATGACGTCACTCTGGTCTTTGTTATTGTTTTTTTGCCATCCGTGTTTATGAGTAATACTCACTGAACTGTATTAACCGGACTCATGGATACACAAAGTTTTGTGTGTTGGTCCTTTATACTTCCGGATGGCAATGTTATGAGCTTCTTCGCCAAGCGCATAGTATCTCTTTATAGATCTTGCTTCTGAAATAGTTATGCCACCTTTTGATTCAATATGAACCCATTCATTATTTACTTTGTCCTCCGAGAGACTGGTTACATACACACTTCCAAAGAGTTTGGAACCGGAAGATTAGAAGATGTGAAGAAGTTACGACTTCTCTACCCTATTATTGCGTTCGATTATAAGACCTGCAAGCGTGTGCACGTCGTGTTTGATCTAAATCAGGTAATAGAGATAAAAATGTAATTGAATTTGAATCACCATCTGAGTTCAAATTGCTTTTTGCTGTCTTGGCAGAAGCATCATCCACCCTATGTCATGATGACGTCTATGAGACTAGTCCACATCGCTGTGGGTGCAACTCTGCTGGTATATTGTAAGTTTCAGAACTATTCTACCCAACGATTCTACTCTTTCCCATAAACAATATTGATGCTGTGCGGCTATATGGTCCTGGGTTCGAGCCTCGCGCTCGGCGCATAGTTGAGTCCTTGGAAAAGGCTCTTTACTCACATTCTCTTACCGTACTCAGGTGTAAAATGAGTACCTGGTCGTTAACAGCGTTGTCTTTATCCGAAAAATTATAATATCGCCCAACAGGCGTCATGTCCCGTCCTACATGATACATGTTGCTGTTGACCAGGGACCCCTTGTAAAGCGCTTTGAGCACATTTAGTGGATATTGCGCTACATAAAGCTCAATTTAAGAATTTATCGACGAAAGGCGCTTTATAAATATGCTTATTATTATTATTATTATTATTATTATTATTATTATTATTATTATTATTATTATTATTATTATTATTATTATTATTATTATTATTATTATTATTATTTTATTATTATTATATATTATTATTATTATTATTATTATTATTATTATTATTATTATTATTATTATTATTATTATTATTATTGTTATTATTGTTATTATTATTATTATTATTATTATTATTATTATTATTATTATTATTATTATTTTATTATCATTATTATTATTATTATTATTATTATTATTATTATTATTATTATTATTATTATTATTATTATTATTTTATTATTGTATTATTATATATTATTATTATTATTATTATTATTATTATTATTATTATTATTATTATTATTATTATTATTATTAAGGTTACGGTTACAAATGCGAAAATCCCGATCTCCCATCTGATGGATACATCATTAATCAGAATAGTTACGCTCCAGGACAGCGAGTCAAGATATATTGCAAGAATGAAAAAAGGGGAGACTCGAACTATGTGACATCCATATGTGGATCAGATGGTAAATGGTCGCCCGTCGGTTCTGCCTGTAGTGGTAAGTAAAAAAAACAAATTAATTATTTGCGTCGTATTATTATTAGAGCATGTTTCTGTGGTTTAACCATGTCCAAAGCGTTTTACAAATCTTCATTTAGGTAGTAGTTAGTAGCGTATGGCTACACCTCCAAATGTATTTCGTCAACCCAGCTTCTAAAGTCTTCCTCCGCCCTAAGGACATTTTCGTAGCCACCTTCAAGTTTAGTTACTGGACAGTGGATACGATGTGATCGCTGGTCTCTGGGGCTGCCTGACATTTCTGGCAGCTATCACTGTTTCCAAGTTTCCATCTGCACATATTTGATGCAGTTCTGCCATGTCCAGTTAAGAGGCGATTTGAGGAAATCCAATATTTCTTGGCGTTATTGAATGCAGACACTCTTTTGGTTGGATCTTTAATGATGTTTCCTCCTCTTGGTGTTTCCCTGTTCCACATTTCTCTCCAGTTTTCCTCAACAATGAAGTCGTGCCATTTTTGTTAGGTGGAAAGGTCTTCTCGATTTGAGTCTTGGTGTTGAAGGTGCCCCCTTTAGGTTATTCCATGCCATGTGGAACCATATTTTTTAATCACAATTTACCAATTCATCGACCTTTTGTATTATCAATAATCATTATTCCATATCCTTCACTGTACAGAGCCAGCGCTAGAGTTTTGCAATTATTGGCATCTATTCATTGAGTGATCACACTTAACATCGCTTGACTTGACAGAACCACCGTCGCCTCAAAAGGGTATCAAGTCGGGTTGGGCAAGATGCTGAAAATTGAACTTATAGCCAGAAATATCAGACTTGTGTTGAGTTTGTATGTTTTATTGAGGAGAATGGATACCATATTTCAGGGTGTTAATGCCAACAATTTATATTTTGACCAGTTTAAACATTTAATTCGGCTTTAAGCATCTGGTTCGTTCCGACATAATACCGTTTTGAGACCATTGGTCACACATACACACACACACACACACACACAATATATATATATATATATATATATATATATATATATATATATATGTGTATGTGTGTGTGTTTGTGTGTGTGTGTGTGTGTGAGTGTGTGTGTGTGTTTGTGTGTGTGTGTGTCTGAGAGTGTGTGTGTGTGTATCTCAACATTCACTTCTGCCTCGAAGTCTTTATGCCCCGTCTTCTGTGTTAAATGCACGTTATTTCCATGACCTGAAGTTTCTTTTTTGTAAATTTTGTAAATGTGACCCATCGTCTCAAAACGGTATTATGTCGGAACGAACCAGATGCTTAAAAGCCGAATTAAATGTTAAAACTGGTCAAAATATAAATTGTTGGCATGAGCCCCTGAAATATAGTATCCATTCTCCTCAATAAAACATACAAACTCAACACAAGTCTGATATTTCTGGCTATAAACTCAATTTTCAACATCTTAACCAACCCGACTTAATACCATTTTGAGGCGAAGGGTCACAAATATCAAATGCTAAGAGCATGGATTTTTAGCGAGGTTAAGCGCGCAAGATAAACACAATTTAAAGAAAATATTATCGCTTCTTACATACTATCGGATAAAAAAGATCAAGAACACGATTTGGTGATAGATCGTTTGCTTGTTTCGGCCCCAAGATTTGGAATGAACTACCACGTGGTCTGAGGGAGTGCAAGTCTTTACCTACTTTTAAAAAGAATCTCAAGACACATTTTTACTGTATTTGTTTTTATTGACTCTATGAATCCTTGATTTGGCTATGAATTATTATTATTATTTTATTTTTTTTTCACTTAAAATTGATATTTATATTGTAAAGTGCCCAGAGCTTGTGTTTTACACGAGAATGAGCGCTATATAAATGTGTATTATTATTATTATTATTATTATTATTATTATTATTATTATATTATTATTATTAATATTATTATTATTATTATTATTATTATTATTATTATTATTATTATTATTATTATTATTATTATTATTATTATTATTAATAATAATAATAATAATAATAATAATAATAATAATAATAATAATAAATGGCATTTATATAGCGCTTTACCCCGTTGTCACAGGCTCTAAGCGCTTTACAGTGATATAAAACAAAACATATTACAATGAGACAAGTGTGAAGGAAACGTGATACGAATTCAATTTAACAACAACAAAATATGAAAATAATATTGCAACATTATGACGTAAAAAGATAAAACTTTAAGCGACATTTGAACGTTGTCAACGAATCCGAGCATCTCACGTGTGATGGGAGAGAGTTCCAAAAATGGGGGGCCGAAAATTGAAAAGACTGTTCACCTATTTTACGCAATGGCTTAGGTTTGACAAGGATTGATTGGCCATTGCTTGACTTCAAGTTTCTATTGGGGACATATATGTTTAGAAGGTCTTTAATATAGGAGGGACTGTTCGTGCTCAGGGATTTGTAGACAACAGTACAAATCTTATAGGCAACTCTTTTTTCCATAGGAAGCCAATGTAACTCACGGAGAAGAAGAGTTGCTGATGGGTATTTTTTGTTATTGCGTACAATGAGCCTGGCTGCGTTATTTTGAGCAACCTGAAGTTTGCTAATTTTGTCTTTAGCTAAATTCGCCCAAAGGGAGTTACAATAGTCCAATTTAGATAAAATCAGGGAATTAATTAAAAGTTCTGTTATATGCTTCGGTATTAAATTACGAATTTTGCTTATTTTTTTCATTTCTATGTACATAGACTGTATGGTTATTCACATGGCTTGCCATGGAAAGATCTTTATCAATGATGACGCCAAGGTTTTTTGCTTTATTTGAAAATTCTATTGTGCTATTTCCGAGAGTAATAGGCGATTTATTTGCCTGTTTAAGGATACTCGGCCTTCCACACACTAAAATCTCAGTTTTACTATCATTTAATTTTAACTTATTGTGGTACATCCAAGATTTAATCTCATTAAAACAGCTCGTAATTCGTTGTATTAAGAACTGTAAATTACTAAGAGGTGCTGAATCATATATTTGCGTATCATCTGCATAAAAATGATAACTCAGATTGAATCTGGATAACACACTAGAAAGGGGCTGCATATATACAGTAAAAAGGACAGGGCCAAGAACAGAGCCTTGTGGCACGCCAAAATTTAGTAAAACTTGTTTTGACTGATCACCATTCACCACGACAGTCTGCCATCGATCCTGTAAATATGATGTAAACCATTTAAGGGCAATTCCTTTTATGCCGAACGTATTTTACTTATTATTATTATTATTATTATTATTATTATTATTATTATTATTATTATTATTATTATTATTATTATTATTATTATTATTATTACTATTTTTATTATTATTATTATTATTATTATTATTATTATTATTATTATTATTATTACTATTTTTATTATCAAGCTGCGAAATGCTACAAACCCGAAGAGAAATATGAGAACGGATTGGGGAATGAGAAGAGCTATCAGGTTGGAGAGATTTCACATATATACTGCAACGACCCTAGATGGGAAAATAGGATAAAAACAGTTTGTCTACCCGGTGGACGATGGGCGCTTGACGGACAACAGCTCTGTAAAGGTAAATAACGTTATAAATATGGGACTCTTCGCCTCAAAACGGTATTAAGTCGGGTTGGGTTGGTTAAGATGTTGAAAATTGAATTTATAACCAGAAATATCCGATTTGTGTTGAGTTTGTATGTTTTATTGAGGAGAATGGATACCATATATCATGGTGCTAATGCCAACAATCTATATTCAAACTGTTAACATTGAATTCGGCGTTTAAGCATCTTATTCGTTCCGACATAATACCGTTTTGAGACGATGGGTCACATATACCACTGGAGACGAAGTGACTTATCCGTTAACCCCCTCCTTACCATCTATAGGAAAATCGCCACTTTGTTACGATACAAACAACATTTGTGACCCATCGTCTCAAAACGGTATTATGTCGGAACGAACCAAATGCTTAAAAGCCTAATTAAATGTTAAAACTACTCAAAATATAAATTGTTGGCATGAGCACCCTGAAATATAGTATCCATTCTCCTCAATAAAACATACAAACTCAACACAAGTCTGAAATTTCTGGCTATAAATTCAATTTTCAACATCTTAACCAACCCGACTTAATACCGTTTTGAGGCGAAAGGTCACATTTTTCTTATTCAAATTTCTGTTGTACATCATAAAATTGAAAGAAAATAAACAGTGTGTTGGTAGAGCATGTTTTGCTAAAGAAATTATTTACCGTAAGAATTATACTTCTATTATGTCTGAGTGATAAAAAATATATTTTTTGTGTTAGTTGGGTGTGGAGTTTTGAGGAAAATCCTGAAATTGGCTGGTAATGAGAGAGTTACAAAGATGAAGATTTTATTTATTGATTCTTACAAGTAAAGCCACAAAATGGTGAATGCGTTTAGTCAATAAAAATACTGTATACGCAACAATGCGTTATTTTATCGATGAAAATTGAGTTTATAAACTTGCATAATTTATACCCCTTTGGGTTTGATGGAAACTCATTTTTACTACATCGGTGTAGTAAAACAAAACAAAACAAAACAAAACAAAAAAAACCAACAAAAAAGCCCCCAAAAAACCCCAAACCCAACAACATAACAACAACAACAACAACAAAAACCCCAAAAAAAAAAAAAAAAAAAATAAACAAACAAAAAAAAACAAACAAAAAACCGAGGTTTCCCAATTTTCCTTTGTTTAAAAAAAAACAAGCAAGCTTGTTGTGTTATTAGGAACGATAAAAGTAACTAGTTTAATAAATTATATGTGAAAGAATCGTATATCATCATCATCATCATCATTATTATTATTATTATTATTATTATTATTATTATTATTATTATTATTATTATTATTATCATCATCATCATCATCATCATCATCATCATCATCATCATCATCATCATTATTATTATTATTATTATTATTATTATTATTATTATTTATTTTTTTTTTCTTATTGATCTTCACAGATTGTCCCGATTCCTATCTTTTGTACAATGGATTATGTTATGGTTATGTAAACAAATGGCACACACTGGAGGACGCTCAAAGTTATTGCAAAAAGGAAGTTCAAGGACAAGTTGCCTTCCCAGCAAACAGTGGTGAAATTCATTTTCTTCATTTCATGAGGTAATGGATGAAATATATTTGAAATAATAATTCGAGGATGTGTCAAAAAGTAATGGGACTCTGAATAAATACCATATATTATATTATAATTATCTTCTTCTTCTTCTTCATCTTATTCTTCTTCTTCTTCTTCTTTTCTTCTTCTCTTCTTCTTCTTCTTCTTCTTCTTCTTCTTCTTCTTCTTCTTCTTCTTCTTCTTCTTCTTTCTTCTTCTTATTATTATTATTATTATTATTATTATTATTATTATTATTATTATTATTATTATTATTATTATTATTATTATTATTATTATTATTATTATATTATTATTATTATTATATATGTTATTATTATTATTATTATTATTATTATTATATTTTATTATTATTATTATTATTATTATTATCAATATTATTATCATTGTGTTGCTATGTTGTCTTGTGGTATGACACTCGCTTTTGGATTGGCAGGACCTGGGTTCGAGCCTCGCTCGGAGCATAGTTGAGACCCTGGAAAAGGCTCTTTACATACATTCTTTCACCGTACTCAGGTGTAAAATGAGTACCTGGCCGTTAACAGCGCTGTCTCTGTCCGATTTGTAATATGGCCTAACAGGCGTCATGTCCCGTCCTACATGTTAAGTGTTGCTGTTGACCATCGACCCTTTTTAAAGCGCTTTGAGCACGTTTAGTGGATGTTGTGCTATATAAAAGCTCAATTTTTGAAATTATTTATCATACCTCCAATTAAAGCTTGACATTAGTCGAGTAGAATGTTACTCAACATAGGCTCCGCCTCTCTCTTATTATTGTAATAATAATTATGTAATTGAGCTTTTAAAAAGAGCAATATTAAAACGTTTTGAAACAGACCTCATCAGTTATTTGTAACCAAATTTATATATTGAATTGCGTTAAACATTCTGATATAATCTCACACCACGGTAAAAATCAAACGACTGTATGAATCTGATTTTTATTTCTTCCAGAAACGGGGGGGGGGGGGGGGGGGGGGGGGGGGGGGGGGGGAGTGGCCGAGTGGTTTAGGCACTGCACTGTGATCCGGATGACCCGTGTTCGAGCCCCGCTTCAGGCACTTTCGTTTTTTTCCTTGAGCAAGATTATTAACCCCCAATTTGCTCACTTGGACAACATGGTTGATTCCTGTTGACATCAGAAATCTTGTTAAATGAGTTATCTATATTCCTTCGTGGATAGCCTAGGCGACGAATGTCCTATTATATCGTGGCGCAAAAGGCATAATTTTTTTTTTATATAGCGCAATATTAAAACTCAATCCTAGATTTGTGTTGTTTACGTTTTGAAACAGACCTTATCAGTTATTTGTAGCCAAGTAGGGGGCTGTTGTAACCAAATTTATAAATTGAAATGCGTTAAACACTCTGATATCTCACAGCACGGTAAACACCAAACGACTGTATGAATCTGTTTTTTTTTTCCTTCCAGAAACGGAAGTCTGATATGGGCTGGAAACGGCAGAATCAATAAAGACGGGAAATTGGTGTCGCGAAATGACGTTAACAATTCTGGGGACATCATGGAACAAGAGAGTAGGTTGTTTTTTCTCATCTTTCTCGAGATTTTTCACTAAATGGGACCCGGGATCATTTGTGACCCTTCGCCTCAAAACGGTATTAAGTCGGGTTGGTTAAAATGTTGAAAATTGAATTATAGTCAGAAAGATCAGACTTGTGTTGAGTTCGTATGTTTTATTGAGGAGAATGGATACCATATTTCAGGGTGCGAATGCCAACAATTTATATTTTGACCAGTTTTAACAATGTCTCAATCTCTGGTTACTGTTTTTCATCCTTGTGAGAAAAGTCAGAGAGCTGTGATCACAGAGGGTGGTAACCCGAGGACACGACGATGCATAAGTGTCAGCATGCTCCAGAGCGAGAACAAGAGAAAGACATTCTTTGTCAATGGTCAGAGGTCGAGTGAACTTTCTGGAAAAAGAACGCAACGGGATGGAGCGTGTCTTCAAATTCTTGAAACAACACTGCCCCGGGTCTCAGATAAGATGCTTCACATGCCAATATGAAATCTTTATGATAGTCAAGAGTTCTGAGTCTGGTGCGCTCCCAGGAATAGTTTAAGGGGCACTAAGCGTCTTGTTGCACTCCCCCCCCTCCCATCCCCCACATCACCCACTGAAAAACAACATTTATTTTCAGTAGAAGTGTCATTGGTGCAGCGACGGAGGAGAAGTGGGGATAGAATTGGCGACAGTAACCCACCATTCTACAACACAATTGGTCGAATTGTGAATTCATATGAGTGATGAACCATCCATTTACCGATCACTTGGAATCTTTCCGTCTAACTGATCACACGCATTTTTGGTCTCTCTCTCGTATTGGTGACGAGAATTATAATACTACCCAGCTATTGTAGGAATCTTTACTTCTTTTTGTAATTTTTTATTAAGTTAATGATGTGTTTATTTCTTGAGTGTATTTCAGTGGATTATTGTGTATCGTGTTTTAAATAATTCGTTACATTGATTTAATTTTGTATAATCACTGTGTCTGCAGATTGAGAGTAAGTTGCCTCATTTAACTTTAACACCCTGCCTTTTCCATGATTATACAAGCATCGCCGTTTCTTATCTTTATTACGTTTTTATATATATATTGATAGCTATTCAGTAGCTGCTATATGATATTGTATGATTTTGATGAGTTCTATTTAGTTATTTATATGTTTTAGGTGTTTTTTGCTCATGGATTGTTTAGTTGTAGGAACTTGGCTGCTAGATAATAGATTTTAGCATACTTGGGGACGAATACGATGAGGGCGCGGTTGGACATTATTGCACAACCCGGCATCATCAGTGTTCCTCAGTCCCTGTTTTAGGGGGTTCAAAGGAACTGATTACGTCTTAGACGTGATTTCCACACGTCTTTTTCTGGTAGGGATGTTCCTGAATCCACGGGAAATGACATAAGTTACGTCAGGACAGAACATCAGAGGTTCACATTAGTCTTGTCTCAATAATTTGCCACATCAAACTATGGGCATAATCATAATATGAGGGGTGTGGCCATATCGGGGACTAAGGGTGTGGTTTAGTTTTGGAGCGGTCTGATTCGAGGGATATAGACGGAATGACTACACCCAAACACAGCGAATGTTATGAGGCTTGATCTAATCAGTCAGATGCATAGCCCTACTATGACTCTTTTAGTACGCCATGGTCAGATGTCACGGGTTTGAAGAAGAATTATCCATATAATTAATATTCATTAGCAACGTGCATCCTTAGTGGTATCTGGTACTTAGCACCCCCCCCCCCCCCCCACATAGACACATAGATAACACAGGACGGTAGTCTGTGGATAGACACTCAGTCAGTAAGTGTAGAGGAATATAGCCACGCCCCTGGGACAGTCGCAAGGCTCAACTATGTAAACTATCGGTAACCTACGATGGAGACGTGAAAATTAGGGGCTCCTTCTATTCTATATGGACGTGTTCAATGTCAAGTCAGTAAAAGTGGCATTTGTGTATTGATGGTGTGTGATTAACTAAAATACACGTCTTTTCTGCCCACTGTATCTTACCTTATAGTTAAAATTACTCAAAAATTAATCATAAATTACTCACTGAATAGAAACCTTCGAAACCCGTGCCTAATTTACTATACGTTTGATGCTTATATCATAATTTTAATATGATAGATGGGATAGATGCCAGGACATCATTGAGTACTATAAGTAGAATTTGGATAGATGCATTTGCTTTCATGGCCAGTGTTGGCGTAAGTCGCGTCTGGAGGGTAACAGTCGTGAATAGTATAGTAACCTACTGATCATGTTTTTTACTTTTATACAGTCGGATCACATGACAGGTGAGAGTTCTAGCCAGAATGAAGAATAAATAGTGCCAATTTTCTTTGCTGGGCGGACGTGACTTCAGACTATTGAATCCGATTGACACCCCTCCCTTTACTTTGAGTAGATGAGACGATGAGACGCTTCGATATTACTAAGAGTCGGAATAACATGCCATTTCGCGGTTATAGCTTTTAGATCTCGCAAAGCCATCCAAACGCTGTGGTGGAGTAGCTCTTTGATGTCATCGCTTCCATCGCTCGTTGGGTATTGCAACTACCCTCTGGTGGTGCGGAAGGGTTACATATTTTGCATAACAATAACGTAATCCCGGGACGGGAGGTAGCGTCTTTGTTTCGGCCGGCCAGTTAAAGAGCATGTGATTAGTCGAACACGTTGATATGCTTGACTCACAATTCTACAGGAATGGACAGTGTCGATTGATCAAAGAATATAACATTGTTGTTTACCAACCATTTTTCCACTCTGAAGTTCCTATCTCTCTATTATAATAAAATTGATACTACGAATGACAAAATCGACCAACAAATTAGGGAGTTACAAGTTATTCATAATAAGAATAGGTACTTTTAAAAGTTTACAATAATCCTTATCTAAGTCACTTTTCATCATCAAAGTCGAACCTTTTTCCCGATTTTTATCAAACAAAGTACAAAGTTAATAATTTTCACCCGCGGATAATATGGGATCCATATCTACATGTTTTAATTTTTTGAATCAAAGCTGGAAACATCCTGCGAGACTGGAAATCCTGTCATTTTCTTCACAACGATTAGGTTTTACTGATTGAGAACAGTCTTGACTACTCCGCCCATGGATATTTGGTGGCTGTCGCTATTGGCGGGTTGAATTTTAGAGTTAAAGCGGCCTTGGCTATTGTTGTGACAGCGCGGGATCATTATGGCGCGGAGTTGCTTGGTTGATGTTGAATAATGTAATGTTTATACAAGAGGCGATATGGCTAACCTGAGAGTACTTCGGTGTATTTATTTCAATTGCACTGCAGTATAATAGATTACACCCTTTAATGCTATTTATATTTGGAACCATAATTCTTAGGCAATAATAATTATGATTTTTGGTTGTTATTATGTGCCGTTGGCTTCGGGGGAAGAATGGCGATTTTTTAATCGTTATCTATTTTTAATGGGGCATATCTTCTGACATCTATGGCTAGCAGCCAGCGACATCTATACGAAGGCCTTGCTAGCAGCTCTATCGTCGAATGAGGTTCTCACATGTTTTGGCTTAAGTTCGTTTTGGAACGGGGTAATTCGGTTACTATCGGCTCTTTATGATTATGCTGAGGAACATAGAAGGGATGAGTTATGGGCCTTGTTATCCAGTTATTATTCTCTTTACCGACATGTGAGAAACTATGACGGAGGCTATGTGAGCTAGACCTGTAACGATTATCTACTCATAACCAATTATCCGCGGATTAAAAAATATTGACAAAATGTTTATAATGTGCGGCTATGCTATGTGGCCTTGTGATATGACACTCGCGGTCGGATCGGAAGGTGTCGGGGTATAGTTGAGTGCTCGGGAAAGGCTCTTTTTTCACATTCTCCAATGATTTACTATATTATATACTTGTTGCTTTCTCTCACCTACTCAGGTGTAAAATGTGTATTTGACCATTAACGTGCTGTCTGGGAATTTGGTAATATCGACCAATACTCATTGACATCTAGTAGCGTTCTACATTTTAAATGTTGCTGTTGGACAGTGACCCTTTGTAAAGCGCTCTGAACACATTTAGTGGATTTGCGCTATATATATATATATATATATTATATATATATATATATATATATATATATATATATATATATATATATATATATATATATATAAGATCTTATTTGTATGTAAATATGACCGTCTATAATATGATCGCATTTCCTTGGGGTCGGATTACTTTGGAGAATTTCTAGTCTATTTGGCAATGCGTCTGTTGATTTCTAACAACGAAGCCATCTCACACCCTCACAAGACTATATATGTTTCTTCTTTATGCCATGATGGTGGACCTCCATTCACTCAGGGGGCATATCTTAGCACAGTTTTTTGTTACAAAGGATTGGAATGAAGACTTCAAGATTTTGTCTTCTCTATGCCTAATATAGGACTAATATGACAACAATGATTTATTGGAACTGGTTTATATATACAGACACTGACATTTTTTCAATACTCATTATATGCTGTTATGATGGCATATTATAATGACGATATATCATTTTTTTTTTTTTTTTCTATCAGGAGCATTAATTTATTTTAGTACTATTTTGGTGCTAGGACTAGGAGAGGAGTAAGCCTTTGTCTTCTCTTTGCCTAAAATATGACATATCGATTTTGGCAACATTGATATATTGGAGCCGTATACATAGTCTATAACTTTGGGGAGAGATGTGGTCTTAGTCTTAGTGACTAACTAGACGTCACTAATGGTCCCAGCTTTATACCATTATGTTATTGAGGCACACTACTTAATAGCTGGCACTTCCAGCTAATTTGTATTTTATATGTATAGACACGTGTCAATTGTTCAATATTTCATTAGATGCTTTTACGATGGCATATAGTATAATTATACTGATGATTTTGCACCTTTTTTCAATCAGGAGCCTTAATTTATTACTGCGGTATTTCGTTACTGGGAGAGGAGCATAGGCTTTTTGCTCTCGATACCTACTATGCTAGTGTGGGAGAATGATTTTTTGTAGCTGCTAGCATGGTTTATTACGTGAGGAGATAGAAGGTCTTAGTATATCATCAATTTTCTCAGCTTTACACGGTTATGGTAGTATGACAGAGGATCTAACAGTTAGTGGTACTAACAATTGACTAGTGCATTATATGTATACAAACATTCTGTATCTGCTTTATCCATTACACACACATATCTATCTGTTTTTATATGGGCATATTCTAATGATAATAGATTCAGTTTAGTACGAGTGGACAGGAATGAAATAGGATTACTATATTAGCACCGAGGATTGATTAATTTAGCCTTGGGTTCAGTGTAAAGTTGTTTTCTCTCGAGGAATATTTTTTGATGGTTAGACCTCGGCTGTCTTCACCCGTGTATTCACGTTTGGAGCAGTCATAGGTGCAACACGCCAGACTATGGAACCCTCTTGTGAGGTTTCGGACATAGCTTATATGTCCAGGATTGATCATCCTTTTTCACTGTCATTACGACTCTAATGACCTACGGGACTCTAGGTGCTTAATCTTTTGTCCTGGCCCGGGGTTAGTGTGCACTAAGTCACCTGTCACCGGCACGGTTTTCTGCCGTAATACGTTAGACAACCCAGACATTAGATGTCTGAGGCTCTGTCTAGGCCTCATCAGCCAGATTGTTTGTATCAAGCAATCTTTATGTATGACCCACATCATTTCCAGACTCTGGCTGCCTAAGCCTTTGGCCCTGGACCGGAGATAGTATTGACTAAGCAAGTCATCTATCAATGGTAAGGTTTTCTGCCGTTTTTTAGCTCTTTTGACATTCATATGTTAGACAGTTGAGACGATTTTTGTCTCATATGCGTGGGTCATACATTAGTTAGTTTTTCTCTCTGATGTAGATCTATGCTGCTTCGCTCATACTATTTGAGTTTGGAGCAGGCATAGGTAAAGTTTGTCAATGCCAGGGAACCCTCTTGTGAGGTTCCGGACATAGCTTATATGTCCAGGATTGATTATCCTTTTTCACTGTCATTACGTCTCTAATGACCTACGGGACTCTAGGTGCTTAATCTTTTGTCCTGGCCCGGGGGTAGTGTGCACTAAGTCACCTGTCACCGGCACGGTTTTCTGCCGTTATACGTTAGACAACCCAGGCATTAGATGTCTGAGGCTCTGTCTAGGCCTCATCAGCCAGATTGTTTGTATCAAGCAATCTTTATGTATGACCCACATCATTTCCAGACTCTGGCTGCCTAAGCCTTTGGCCCTGGACCGGAGATAGTATTGACTAAGCAAGTCATCTATCAATGGTAAGGTTTTCTGCCGTTTTTTAGCTCTTTTGGCATTCATATTTTAGACATTTGAGACGGTTTTGTGTCTCAAATGTTTGGGTCATACAATAGTTATTTTTATTTATTTATTTTGCTGTAGATTTATGGTGCTTCGCTCGTCCTATTTGTGTTTAGGGGCAGGCATAGGAATAATTTGTCAATGACATGAAACCTCTTTGTGGGGTTCCGGACATAGCTTATATTATGTCCAGGATCGATCATCCTTTCTTACTGTCGTTACTATTCTAACGAACTACATAAGCTTAATCTTTGGGCCTGGAGCATACAGGTGAGAGAACATTTATTTCAATTTTTCTTCATGTGAGATAGCACATATTATAATTGTTGGATATTTACTCACTGCATAGGGATTGTTGGGTTTGGGTAGGGATTCCTATGAGATTTCCACTCGTGTTTTTGGCGTTTGGAATAGTCATTGGTACAAATAGCAATGCTAAGGAACCCTCTTGTGAGGTTCCGAACATACCTTATGTTATGTCCAGGATTGATCATCCTTTTTCACTGTCATTACGACTCTAATGACCTACGGGACTCTAGGTGCTTAATCTTTTGTCCTGGCCGGGGGTAGTGTGCACTAAGTCACCTGTCACCGGCACGGTTTTCTGCCGTTATACGTTAGACAACCCAGACATTAGATGTCTGAGGCTCTGTCTAGGCCTCATCAGCCAGATTGTTTGTATCAAACGATCTATTTACGTCTGATTTTTATTCGGTCGGGGCTTTGACTGTTAGTCGGCCTCTGTTCCGGACCAGGGATAGTATGGGACGGGGCTTTGACTGTTAGTCAGCCTCGGTTCCGGACCAGGGATAGTATGGGACGGGGCTTTGACTGTTTGTCAGCCTCGGTTCCGGACCAGGGATAGTATGGGACGGGGCTTTGACTGTTAGTCAGCCTCGGTTCCGGACCAGGGATAGTATGGGACGGGGCTTTGACTGTTTGTCAGCCTCGGTTCCGGACCAGGGATAGTATGGGACGGGGATTTGACTGTTAGTCAGCCTCAGTTCCGGAACAGGGATAGTATGGGACGGGGCTTTGACTGTTAGTCAGCCTCTGTTCCGGACCAGGGATAGTATGCACTCAGTCAACTATCACTGTTTTTTTTTTTTTTTTTTCTTTGTTTTCTTTGTTTTTGTTTTGTTTTTGTTTTTTTTTTGTTTTTTGTTTTTTTTGCCTGATTTTTAGACTTTGTAAGGTGAGCAGTTATTTGCTAGGGTCAAAGTGCCTTGATGACCCTGATAACTTTTGGGTTTTTTGTGTATGGCTTCCTCAGCTTTGCCCGGGGCCAGGGATAGTATGCGCTTAGTCATATATCTCTGCTGGATTACCTAACTTTGCATACTGGGAGTCAGGGATATCTGTTGTGTAGGGGTGGTTTACCTCTTGATTTTGGATTATACATATCCTTAATAGACCTGGTTGGATATTTTGTTCACATCTTTTTAAACTAGATATTTTATAGACATCTCCTTACATATGGCGTTAGACAGGCGCTCTTTAATTAGAGCCGTGGTGTATTCACTCAGAGCGGCATTACTTAACATTCTGTATTGGTTGATTTGACAACATTTTATGTTACTTGGACCATTAACCTAGGTGGTTTAACATTTTCATACTTAGTAGGGAGTCCTTCGATCAGACATTTGCGCTGGATAAAGGGGGAGCTGGTTTTCAACAGTTTTGCCATCTCTGGAAAGAATTTCTGATGATATTAGTATTAGATTCTAGATCTTTATTGATTGGAGACTATGGGTAACGACTTATGGTTGTGAGGCTGATGCACTAACTTTTATACTTAGGTTTTTATCAGTGTTGTTAATATACAATGACCTACAGTATATTTTCCCTTGTTTCGATTGAAATTGTTTGGGATTTTTAGCAACTATTTTGTGTATAATTTTTTAATGCATACATACAACATGGGTCTTGATTCCCGTTTAAATGCAATAGGCTCATCGACCCACGATTTGCGGTAGTCTTAGTTTCCAGCATAGTGTAATATACACATGATGTGACACGGATATCGGTATATTTAGTTCATTTTATTATTTAAGTGGGCCGGAGCAGAATTTGTCAGATTGTTCCATGGAGGTCTTTGTATATTTGGTTACAAAGCTGCACCAGGGGGAAACTGGTGACGATGAGGATTAGGGACGTGTGAGGAATGATGATGAGATGATGATGAGGATGATGATAATAGCGATGGTGATGGTGAAGAGGATGAGGAGGATGAGGCTGTCTGAGTCACATCTTATTGACAAGGAGTGAAGACAGATGGATGTTTATGAAGGTGAAAGGAGAAACTAATGTAGTATCTTAAACATTTTAATTGGTGAACAGGTCCGATTAGGCAATTGTCTTTCGGCTTGGGCAGGCATGCTTGTTATGACTGATGGGGACTGGTCGGTTTGTCAGAACTTCAGGTTTCGGGCGTGTCCGATGTTGGTGTCTGGTGTGAACGCTGGTAGGAGTTAATCTCTTATTCTGTAATGTGAGTCACTTACTTTAGCCTAGTATGGGGATGATTCTTCCTGGTTTGAGTTCCAGTTGGTGACATTCACGAAGATTTTCTTTGTACTTGTTCGATTGTATTTAGGTGGGCTTTGTTGATTCGGGCTTGATTGATGCATATTCTAGTATTTATGCCTAATCAAGGCAGGATTAGCGGGTGTTTTAACTCACTCAATCCTAGAATTTTTTGCTACTTTTCAAAATTGGATATATTAAAAATGAGCATATACATAGACATTTTCGTTCAACCACCATTAACATGTAAAACTAAAAACATTAGCTTTGATACTACGCCTATAATTTGTCGCATATAATACGTAATAAATAGGCATGGGGCAAAAGTAACCCTGTTAAACTACGGATATAGTCAGTTTTAGGGTTGAGCGAGTTAATGGCCTTAGGGATGGATCCAGAGGCCTTATGAGTTATAAACTGTCGCCTCTATGTTATGGAGGTTCTGATCCCAGCCCGAGGACTTGCTTGTTGTCTACGTGCCATCATCGCTGCTACGTGCTAATGTTTGACTTATATTATTAGCTTGTGGTGTTACTGGAATGATTATTATAGTCCGACTCCCATGTAATTTTGACGTCATTTAAGACAATTGCGTCGACTGGTGTTTTGTTGTTAGGAGTGGCCAGGGAACATAAATACTACCCTGTTGGTTGCACTGTTGTATAAAATCAACGATTTGTTCACTTTTGGTGGTATGACCATGGCCTTCACTTTTGACTGAAATATTTGGTAGAGTCAGGCTATTTTACGGAAGCTACAGTTTAGGTGTTTCTGTAGGGTGCATGCATGTGTAACTCTGGTTATCAATTACTCTCTTCGTACAACAGACCTTACCCTATTGTCACGCAGGGTGGTATGCATTAAGTATAATGGATTCGTTGATTTGGACTAATAATGTAGCGGATATTTCATTATATTTTACGATTCATTTAGTTAGTCTTGAAGCGATAATATTTTGTGGCTTTTTATCGTTTTACATCCCGTGCTACTATATGACTTTGAAGTCTCATATGAATTCACAATTCGACCAATTGTGTTGTAGAATGGATAGATAAACGATACTTACCAAAGTTGAAGTTTGTCTGTTATTCTACAACACTGGTCGATTGTGAATTCATTTGCCCTCCCTTACCATAATTATCATAATATACCCTCCCTCTAGTTCTGTTGATAGATTTATATTATCTTCATACAATCCATGAGCAGTTTATGTTAGAGTTGGGTAGTATCTGGGCTCATATAGTAGCCCGCTCAAAATTTAAAGTGTGATCGGTAAATGGATGGTTCATCACTCAAATGAATTCACAATCGACCAGTGTTGTAGAATAACAGACAAACTTCAACTTTGGTAAGTATCGTTTATCTATCCATTCCGAGGAAACCAGGGCCTTCTAAAAATAGTATCTCTTTTGGTCGCCTCCGAGGAAACGCATCAATTCTCTTCTATTTTTAGACACAGGGAAATCCATCACAGATGAAATCTTGGCTGGGTTAGGT
>NC_088365.1:2303231-2313231 GCF_034508935.2 Berghia stephanieae
TAGAACTTTTCATGTGTCTTGTGATCAGAATGTTTAAAAGTCAAAACATGATTAGATTTATAATGTTTTTTCCCCCCCTCTATATAGGCTTTTATGCTCGTCGAAGAAATATTTCATAAGGGCGTCCGCCATTGATCCGATAGTTTACAGCTAGTTACTAAGTTACCATGCGTCATTACGAGGGAAGTGACGTTATGACTGTTGAAGCGTATTGGACGCCTTTCATAAAGTTTTAGTATTTCATTAACCATTCAACTGCCGTGCGCTGGAAAAGCACGTACGTATTTAAAAATTTGGTCAGAAAAACTGTTCGCCCTTCAAAAATCGATCGATTTAAATGACCCTCATCTTGGTAAAAAAAAAAAACCCTTTATTATTATTTTGAGATTTTATATAGCGCGATATCCACTTAACGTGCTCAACGCGCTTTACAAGGGGTCCCTGGTCAACAGCAACATTTAACATGTAGTACGAGACATGACGCCTGTTAGGCGATATTACAATTTTTCGGACAAAGACAACGCTGTTAACGGCCAGGTACTCATTTTACACCTGAGTACGGTGAGAGAATGTGAGTAAAGAGTCTTTTCCAAGGACTCAACTATGCGTCGAGCGAGGCTCGAACCCAGGACCTTCCGATCCGAAAGCGAGTGTCATACCACTAGACCACAAAGCCGCACAAACCCTCTCAAACCTGGGAGTTGAGAGGTCTTTAAAACGTGTTGTTTATATTATAAATAAATGGATGGAGAAGACTCCGTACCTTTGGCGCGTTAGAGTGGGTAATTTATACTAGATATACGTTTAGATATGGAGAATAATCTTTGCTTTTTACGCTGTAACGCGTATTTTCTTTAACCCTCTCCTTACCACCCATAGGAAAATCGTCACATTCGTTACGATGCAGCCATCCATCATTATTCTCATTCTGATTTCTATTGTACATCATAATATTGGAACAAAAATATTTGCTTTCGTTAAAGTATAGATAGTATGCAGATGACGTCACTCAGGCCTTTGTTATTGTGTTTGCCATCCGCGTTTGTGAGTTGTTCTCACTAAACTGTATTAACCAGACTATAAAAGTTCATGGTTACACAGAGTTTGTGTGTTGGTCCGTTATACTTCCGGATGGCAATGTTGTGAACTCCTTGGCCAAGCGCATTCTATTTATACTAGATATACGTTTAGATATGGAGAATAATCTTTGCTTTTTACGCTGTAACGCGTATTTTCTTTAACCCTCTCCTTACCACCCATAGGAAAATCGTCACATTCGTTACGATGCAGCCAACATTTTTCTCATTCTGATTTCTATTGTACATCATAATATTGGAACAAAAATATTTGCTTTCGTTAAAGTATATTAACACTGTGTTGAAGAGCTCGTTTAGCAGAAAACAAATAGATATGTATAGCAAGAATCTGAGTAAAATAAGTCTATTTTTGTATAGATAGTTCAAAGATGACGTCACTCAGGCCTTTGTTGTGGTTTTTGCCATCCGCGTTTGTGAGTTGTTCTCACTAAACTGTATTAACCAGACTATAAAAGTTCATAGTCACACAGAGTTCGTGTGTTGGTCCGTTATACTTCCGGATGGCAATGTTGTGAACTCCTTGGCCAAGCGCATTCTATCTATAGGTTGGGTGTGAAGTTTTAGGGAAAATCCGGAAAATGGCCAGCAAGGAGAGAGTTAAAATAAGTGTGAACGGAGAAGACCCCGTGCCTTTTAAACTGCAAACCCTGTTGTTCATAGTACGAGCATAGGAGTGGGGATGGAGAAAATCTTTGCTTTTTTACGCTGTAAAGCGTATTATCTATAAAATAAGGAGTGTGAACGGAGAACACCCCGTGCCTTTTAACTCTTTCCTTACCGATCATTTTCAGTATTTTCCCAAAATGGCAGTTTTACCTTGCAGAAAAATTGATTTTTAAAATTCAAACAAGCTCTCTACAAAAACAACTTTATGTTCTTATTAATTAAACAAAGATCATTCCTCAAAGTTTGTGATGCACAAACTTTATCTGAATAAGAAACATGTATATTGTGTGAGAACAAATGTGACGATTTTGCTGCAGGTGGTAAGGAGAGGGTGAATGCTCACTGAACTGTATTAACCTGACTATAAACGTTCATGGATACACACAGTTTTGTGTGTTGGTCCGTTATACTTCTGGATGGCAATGTTATGAGCTTCTTAGCCAAGCGCATGCTATCTATAGATAGACTATAAACGTTCATGGATGCACACAGAATAGATAGTATGCGCTTGGCTAAGAAGCTCATAACATTGCCATCCGGAAGTATAACGGACTAACACACAAAACTGTGTGCATCTATAAACGTTTATAGTCAGGTTAACACAGTTTAGTAAGCAGTACTCATAAACGCGGATGGCAAAAAACAATAACAAAGACCTACTATCTATATTACCTTTCCATGTGCTCGAGGTCATTGGTCACATTGGAATATGTGCTCAAAATGATCCACATAATGAAAAGTGTTCACAGTTCGAGAAATATCCAACATCACAATTTGTCACTTTGCTCAGCGGAACCCACTGATATGTTTGCAACTTTCATAATACACCTTTCCGTGTTTACATGTGACCCATCGTCTCAAAACGGAATTATGTAGGAACGAACCACATGCTCAAAAGCCGAATTTAATGTTAAACTGGTCAAAAATATAAATTGTTGGCATTAGCACCCTAAAATATGGTTGCCATTCTCCTCAATAAATCGTATAAACTCAACAAAAGTCTGATATTACTGTCTATAAATTCAATTTTCAACATCTATACGAACCGGACTTAATACCGTATTGAAGCGAAGGGTCACATTTATTGAGAAATGTCCAATCGTTGTACAGCAATAAATCATGTGATCGATGATTAGGTTGGACGAAAACATGAACATAGATCGCTCCCATTGAAAACATTTCGTGTTTACTTCACAGAATGTCCCGACGAGTATATCCTGTATAGAAAGAAATGTTACGCTTTTATACACAAGAATGTTACGTACAGCGAGGCTCATGATTATTGCCGAAGGACAGTTCAGGGAAGTGTCGTTTTACCACGAAACAATAAGGAAAATAGAGTAGTATATTTGCTAAGAGAGTAAGTTTTACAGAACTTGGTGTGTGCAGTGCTGTTATTACTATCATCATCATCATCATCATCATCATCAATCATCATCATCATCATCATCATCATCATCATCATCATCATCATCATCATCTTTATTATTATTATTTTATTATTATCATTATCATCATTATTATTATCATTATTATCAATGTTATTATTATTATTATCATCAAAGTTATTATTATTATTATTTTCAATATTATTATTATCAATATTATTTATCATTATTATTATTATTATTATTATTATTATTATTATTATTATTATTATTATTATTATTATTATTATTATTATTATTATTATTATTATTATTATTATTATATATATATATATATATACTAGTAAAAAGCCCGCAATTTCGCGGGGAAAGAACTATTTTCATTCGATATTGCCTGAGTTATTTCTTGATTAGCTTGATTACGATTAGATGCACATTTTAGTCGATGTGCTTGCCGCTGCCATGCTTTATTCTTGACTTGACTTAACTTGACTTAGATGCCTTTCGCGTCTCGACCGAAAGATCGGGTCGCCTTGGCTGTTTCCAGTATTTCCTGTGTGAGGTGTCTCCAATATTGCCGGTCCTCTGCTAGGGTTCTCAGATTTTCAAGGTCCCCTGCCATTATGAGACTAATGCTTTGTCCAAGTGTTGTGAGGTTTTTGTTTAGGATCACGGGGAGTGTTGTGATCGGTCTTCCTCTGAAAAGGTTCCCGTGTTTTTGGAAGTATCCCGACATGGCTTGGTTTGCTGGTATGTTTTTGTCCCTGCGTAGTATGTGACCGAAAAGTTGCCATCGTTGTTGTAAAATGTCAAGGGAGATTGGTCTTTCTTTTGTGATCTTATAAAGTGATTCATTTGAGATCTTTTTGGGGTATTTGATGTCCAGTACCCTTCTTAGCTGTGTGCGATGGAAGGCATCCAGATGTTCTTCTTCGATTTTGTCAACGCCCAAGTGCCGCAGTTATACAGAAGTACCGGTTTTACAAGAGCATGGTACAGTTTCAGTTTGGTTTTTCTCTTTATTTTGTCACCTCTAATCCATACATTGGTGAGTTTACTGAGTGCGGCGTTTGATAGCTGTTTTCTTCTTTGTACATCCTCGGTGTCTCCAATTAGTGAGCCGACTTTCTTTGTTCTTTTCCATTCCTCTTTGTTCCTCGATATTGTTGTAAATTCGGTTTTATTGGCATTGACTTGGAGGTTATATTTCATGAGGGTATTTTGTATGATGTCTATATTTGCTGGTGTTGATCCAATAAAATCGACATCATCTGCATAGGCGATTTCTCTAGGGATTGCATTCTCAATATTAGTCGTTGGTTTTGGAATGACTTTTCGAACTTCTTTCAGAGCGTGTTCTAAGTATATTGTGAACAGAATCGGGCTCAGACTATCTCCTTGGGGGGTCCCGATGTTACTTTCGAACTGCGTCTGTTTTGTGGCCCCGTATATCCTTGGTTGTATCTTTGTGTTGCTGAGGAGAAATCGGATTATTCGGAGCTCGTCTTCGTCTACTATTTCTGTTAATATCTCCAAAAGTTTTCCTCTGTCGATCGTATCAAAGGCTGCGGACATATCGATTCCGGTTATTGTTATGGATATGTTTTCTTTGAGTGCCTTTGCTGCCAACCATTTATGTGTCCATACAACGTCCGATGTGCTTCGGTCTTGGCGAAACCCGCTTTGGCTATGTGATAGATAATTTTCTATTTTCGGTCTAATTCTGTTGAGGACAATAGTTGACAGTGTTTTTCTTATGGTATTCAGTAATGTTATTGGGCGCAGGTTGTTTACGGGTCCTTTCGTTTTTCCTGGTTTTTGTATTGTAATTAGGACACCGCTGTTTATGTCCCAGTCTTTGTGTGTTGAGAATGTTTTGTTCATTATGTTTGCAATGCTCAGATCCAGGGAGAGGGTACCGCATTTCAGCAATTCAGCGGGAATTTCATCTTCGCCTGGGGATCTGTTATTGTTTAGGCACTTTATGCTATTTCTAACTTCAGTTGTTGTGATGCGGTTGTTTAGGTCTCTAGGGTTTCCTGAGAAGGGCGTTATTTGTGAGACTTGTTTGTGAAATTTCTGCTGGAAGTGGTCAGTTACAATGTCAAGGATATCGTTGGGATTTGTTGTCTGTTTGCCAAATTTATCCTGTAGTTTTGGGTTCTCGAATGGTTTTCGGTTCAGAGATTTCGTCGCTTTGAACATAGACGATGCGTTATTTTTGGACTTTTCTATGTCTTCCACTTTTTGTCTAATTCCTCGTTTCTGTGTTTTATTGTAAGTGATCGAATTGAATGCAGTATTTTGTTTCGTTCCGTTTTCAGGTTTATTATTTCTTCCGAGTCTTTCGTGTTTTGTATCCTGATCCTAAGTTCTTTTTGTTGCCGCGATAGATCGTTAATAGCGATGTTAGGCGTTCGATTTGGTTTGTTCTTAGTTGTATTAATAGAGCCTGCACTTTCTTCCCCCGCATATTTCATTGCCGCTTGCGTCTCTTTCCATTCATTGTTTGGATTACTGTTTTGCTTTATTTTCCATAGACTTGAGTTAAGTTCATATTGGTAATGAATGCGACATTCTCGCTCATTTACTATTTTTGCCGTGTTTATTTTGACTGCCGTTTTACCTTTCTGTCTTCGTTGTCTGTACACATTTATGTTGAAATTCGTTTTTACAAGTTTGTGATCGGATGTTAGCAGTGTACCACCGTATGATCGCGAGTTGGTTGAGTAGTGTTTATGGCGGTGTCGACATATGATATAGTCTATTTGGTTGTGTATTGTTATCATTTTGTCTTGGGTTTGGTCTTTCCTTTGTCCTACCCATGTTGTCTGGTGTCTTGATGGGTGGTTGAAAGCACTGTTTGTTATGAAAAGTTTTCTCTGTTCACAGAACTGGACTAATTTTTCTCCGTTATCGTTACGTTTTCCTTTTGAGTATGATCCTAAACATAGTGTGTCACTGTCGAGACGTTTTCCTACTTTGGCATTAAAATCTCCAGCAATTATTAATATTGATTTGTTTCCTATTTTGTTCAGTGTATCGTCTAGGTCTTTGTAAAATTTATCAGTTTCCTCTGGGTATTGTTTTGCGCGTTGACTTGTTGGTGCGTAAATATTTACGATTGAGATAGTGAACGTCTTCTTACCGTGATCGTCTTTGTTATCGTTATTCTGGTTCCTTGAATTGATCTTACACTTAAGCTCAAGAACACATATTCTGTCCGAAACATTCCATTCGTCACTAGTCAAATCCCTGCAGTTTTTATTTATGAGAAATCCACATCCATAGTGAGGTGAACTGGAAGCAAAGCACAGCAGTCTGTGACCATTTATTGTTTGGTCGACGCCATCTTGGATCTTCGTCTCTTGTAAACACAACACATCGATTTTATAACTTTCTAAATCTTGACACAGTTGTTCCTTTCGAATGTTACTTTTAATAGATCTTAAGTTAAAAGTTCCAATATTAAGATTAGTCCACATCAGGTAAAAAATTAAAGATTCCACACAGTGAATAAATGGAAACATAAGACTATCCACTGAGCCGAAGCTCAATGTCAACAGGTGTCAGCCATGTTGTCCGGAAATGCTTTATTCGGCATGATTTTAGTTTATCAGTCAGTAGATATGAATATCAATAAGTCGCAAGTCTTTACCACTCTTTACTTGGGAGTGCTTTGCACTACCTTCAATACTTCACAAATTAAGATGGCGGCCGAGAATCAAAACAATGGTCAAATTAGGAAATTTCAAACTTTCACAAATCTATCAAGGTTTGTTCTAGAGTTTTTAAAATGCTTCTATGTGATGACGAATTGAATAAAAAACGCTGACAAAAGATCAGCGGTGAAAATACAAATTGAAAGAATACTGGGGATGTAGGAGCTTTCGGAATGTCTCCCCTTTACTTAACTTATGTGAGGTCAAATGAAAATCTGAAGCAGACGCGAAAAATATCAAGTCCCCGAATCTGTCTACTTTTGGTTTGTTCGGGTTAGAAGCTAGACAGGACACATTGACAGTTTGCCAACAACGTTTAACTAAATATTTGCCAGGGCAATAATTATCACATCGATGGCATAAATACGACAGTAATATCAGCAGTAATATTATTTGATGTTGTTAATCGGTGAAACGTGTTTAAAATTTCACTAAATCCGAATACCTTCATGTGATCAAGTAAATAATATCAGTATGAATGCCACGATTTGCTGAAAAATGCCAATCTGACAGTTCCTAGCAAACACCCCTCCCCCCCCCCCCCTCCTCGCTCAGGAATTTCTGTACTTGATGGACACCCCCCACCCCCTTTTTTTCCCCCACGCAATCACATTCCAAAACACACACACACACACACACACACACACACACAAACATGTATAGATAGTTCGAAGTTGACGTCACTCAAGTCTTTGCTATTGTTTTTTGCCATCCGCGTTTATGAGTATTTCTCACTAAGCTGTATTAACCTGACTATAAACGATCATGGTTGCACACAGTTTTGTGTGTTGGTCCGATATACTTCCGGATGGCAATGTTGTGAACTTCTTAGCCAAGCGCATACTATCTATACACCACACACAACACACACACACATACACACACGCACACACACAAACATACACGCAATGAGAAGGCACTACTACATAACAACACAGATCTATCACCGCTAAATCAACAACACAACGGAAGTAAGGACTCTACTGGACAGATAGAGTTGAGGGTGTGGCCATAAGTTAAACCTGGGTATTATCCACTCGAAACCATCACATTGAAAGCATCAAAGGGGCAATAATAATACTTGATGTCATTAATAGATGAAAACTGTTGAAAATTTAGTGTAGGTCTGAAATCCTTTAAGTAATTAAGTGAATACATTTTTTCGAATGCAACGATTTACTTAAAAACGCCAAACTGACAACTGTTTACAATGTAGAAATTGGTTGATTTTGAGAGTGTTAGTGTCGTCGGTAAATTTTTAATGAAATGTGTTTGACTTAACGAGCTTTCAAACTGACTTTAAATTATAAAAGGAAATCAAGTTATCTGTTTATCTATCTGTAAAAAATACATTTCTAATTTTCAAATCTTTCATTAGAGTTGTACGCCGTACAATTTTTTTTATTGACTCAAATAAGCACAATATTCTCCACAAGGCTATATTTTTTCAGAAAGGATATATTTAGTCCGTTCCGCACCCCGTTGACGTGGATATTGTCACAATCTTCTGATCCACCGGTTACAGTACCATACTTTTGGATTTTTCTTCTTTACGGTATATAAAAAACGAAGGGTCTTGGATGAGTGAACATTTTGATGTTTTACAATACGATATTATACACAGTGAATTCTGCTGTGATTACGATCACTTAACTCGTCCACAGGCTTGACCAGGGGTTTACTTTTCAAGAGATTAATGTGCACTACTCACTAAAATTGCTATCCTGGGTTCAAAATGGCACAGCAAATTGTACACTTTGTACACACCTGACATAAACATTTGTTAACAGTTTAATAGTTGAAAGTCAGAGGCATAGCTTCCTGATGTGATTTCTACATTCATAAAAGTGATAAAATAAATATAGATTAAACATACAAATTTGTCAAAATGAGGAAAATCTACACGTTTTTCTCCAGAGAGGCGGTATTCTTTTTCATGGCATGCGGCACATATCAATATGGCTCACAACCAGGATCTCAGAGTGGAGAGATTAAATTAATTTTATTTTTAAAAATGCCACCTAGTTTCATAAAAGAGTTGATAAAAAAAGCCCCCACTAAATCCTGCGACCTTGATCCCCTACCAGCACAGCTGTTGGCCAGCTCGATCGATACATTATTACCATCCATTACATCAATCATAAATAAATACATCCATACTGACTGGTGAAGTTCTATCGTGCTTTAAAAGTACCCTCGTCAAACCACTTCTGAAGAAACCATCAATGGACCACAATATATTAAACAATTATCGTCCTGTATCAAATTTACCTTTTTTGTCAAAACTTTTGCAGAAGGTAGTACTGACACAATTAACATCTCATCTTAAGAACAACAGTTTGGAACAACCCTTTCAGTCAGCCTACAAACATCAACACAGTACTGAAACGGCGCTTCTTAAAATCTTACATGACTTGTTATGTAATACTGATGCTAACATTATCAATGTATTATCCTTTTAAATCTTTCAGCTGCCTTTGACACCATTGACCATGACATTTTGTTGAGAAGACTAGAAAATACGTTCGGCATAAAAAGAATTGCCCTTAAATGGTTTACATCATATTAACAGGATCGATGGCAGACTGTCGTGGTGAATGGTGTTCAGTCAGAACAAGTTTTACTAAACTTTGGAATACCACAAGGCTCTGTTCTTGGCCCTGTCCTTTTTACTGTATATATGCAGCCCCTTTCTAGTGTGATATCCAGACTCAATCTGAGTTATCATTTATATGCAGATGATACGCAAATATATGATTCGGCGCCCCTTAGTAATTTACAGTTCTTAATACAACGAATTACGAGCTGTTTTAATGAGATTAAATCTTGGATGTACCATAATAAGTTAAAATTAAATGACAGTAAAACTGAGATTTTAATGTGTGAAAGGCCGAGTATCCTTAAACAGGCAAATAAATCACCTATTACTCTCGGAAATAGCACAATAGAATTTTCAAATAAAGCAAAAAACTTTGGCGTCATCATTGATAAAGATCTTTCCATTACAAACCACGTGAATAATACCATACAATCTATGTACATAGAAATGAAAAAAAATAAGCAAAATTCGTAATTTAATACCGATGCAAATAGCAGAACTTTTAATTAATTCCCTTGTTTTATCTAA